>NC_143219.1:16407829-16707829 GCF_030267445.1 Bombyx mandarina | reverse complement strand
ATGAGCACGAGTCTCTCCCATATTGTACAGCACGGAATACATAAATAAGGTTGGAATGGTAATGTAGGCGGGGCAAGCGTACCACAGTTATGATTATACAAACATAACTCGACCGATTCTTTCATTCACCGCGTTTAGTGCGCTTCGGACTATTTTGACGAACAGATCTCCGCTTTATAGTGCCGTGTTGTGCAATTATAACTTGTAAAACAAAAAATCAGACCTCAAGTATAGTGCGAGGAGGTATATCTTTCGATCGGTAAGTCGAAATTACCATTTAATTACAATATTATTTGTCTAAAACATAAAAATATACTGAGCATTATGAAATTCCAAACATTAACAATATTATTGCAGCAAGTTATCAATAGCATACATTGCGCGATGTGTACTCGCCCAATGAACGCAATGACCAAGTCAGCTTCCAATGTACTACATGCATTGCGTTCTCTACACTTCAATCTTTGAAATTTCGGCCTTTGCCCTGATTGGCCGTGGTGCAGTTTGTCGATAGTGAGGTGACCATGTGGTGAAATAAAATCATCGACAGAATTCTCGACTATATTTACATTTGACATGGATAATTTTTTATATTTAATTAATGATACCTAGTATATTCTTAGTGAGACGTATTTTGAGTAAAATAAATATGTATTATTATTATTGAATTATTATCATTGAATTAAAGTGAAGGTATAATATAAAGGGACATGTAGACCTCTCATTTACGGGTATTTACTATATTGTCTAAGACGTATTAAAATCTAAGTAAAATGCTATTTGACTTATGCAGTAAATTAAAAATTTTAGGTTTCCTAAAGAACCTAACGCCAGAGAACAATGGATTGACGTGACAGGTAGAGGAAACTGGAGACAAAGACGAGTACTATTTGTTCTAAACATTTTACTGAAAATGATTTTACCATAAAAAAAATCAGAATACACTTAGTTTTGAAAAATTCATTCGCAATTAATAGCAAGCGCCAACTGCTTAACAAATACGTTTTATTCCAGCGACAATGACTATTTGTAATTAATAAAAGTAAAATAGTTTTCTTTTTCAATATTTATTTCATGTTTCATTTTCTCCATTCATTCATCAGATAATTTATCGATAAAGAATATCGATTTTATCAAGCACTAGCGTGTATGAATATGTTTATTGCCTTTTTGCGTGTGTGAGTGTGTATGCCTACAGGTGTTTTGTGCTAGTTTGCGAACGAATATCTGTCCTGAGATTTATGTGTGGGTGTTTTTGTTGTGTGCGAAATACTTGTAATCACAGTGTGTGTATGTGTAGAAATTAAAATAGTGGGGATGAAGCGGCGACACTGGTTCTAATACAAAATTAGAGCAAAGGCCTTTCCAACCTTATTTATCTATTCCGTGTTGTACAGTTTGTAAATCAAACCTTTGTGCCAGACTTTTCGAACGCTTTCGCGATATCGAAGATGAGGGCTCCGGTCGGGATTTGTTTACGCCTATTTAGCCCTATTAAGATGTGTTCCGTGAGACGGTGCACTTGTTGTATGCACTAGTGTTTAGCGCGGAATCCAAACTGCTCGTCTATTAGTTTTTTGTTCGCGGTAACAAAGTCCCAGAGGCGTTTCCGAAGGAGTCGTTCGTAAATTTTGCCTATCGCGGGGAGGAGACTAATCGGACGGTAACTAGCGGTTTCGTTTTTCGGTTTGCCCGGCTTATGTATACCGATAACGTCCGCTTCTTTCCACACCGCGGGAAAGATGCAGTGCGTCATAGCGGCATTTAAAATGGTAGGCAACATTGCTATCAGTTGGACTGGTAAAAGTTTTAAGGCGCGGTTGCGGATGCCGTCGCCGGAGCCGGGTGCCCTTTTAGGTTGAAGGTTGTGGTCGCTTCTCTAACTTCGTCAGTGGTTATGGGGGGAAACTCTGCGCTCGACCTCCCCGTCGACTAACTCGGTGTGTTCGGGGTCCGCGTATTGAGTGCTGGTGGTGCACTGCTCTTGCAGTGCATCGGCCAGCAGCTCAGCCTTGTCATCGTCATCGAAAGCCGGTGGTTGGCCTGAAGGGCGTACGAGGGGCATCGTAACGGTAGTTTCGGATTTGAGAGTCCTAGCTAGTCGCCAGTATTCTTGGTGAGAGGGCGCGAGTTCTTCTAAATAACTAACCCATTTCTCATTTCGGGTGTCGTTTAGGCGGGATTTGACTTCCCGCTGTAGACGACGCATCCAAATTCGGTTTAAGTCCGTGGGATATCGATCGTAGGCCCAGATTGCCGCGTTCCTAACTCTTAAGAGATTCATAAGCTCGGGGGACAGTGATGCGGTGAAAGCTATCCTCCACATCGACTTCTTTGGAAGATCTTATGATCGCGGAACAGATGTGGTCAGTAATGATGTTTATGGATTCGACGGTGTCCTCAGGGGATAGATTCGAATCCGGGCCGTAAGGGAGGATTGGTGGAGCGGCTTCTGCTAAGCACGTACCCAGCTTATTCCAATCCACCATGGTCCTCGTAACAATGACTGGGTTGTGAGGGCGACCGAGCTGCATAACGACAGGTCGGTGGTGTGAGTCGAGCTCTGACAGTGCTTCGATGGAGCGCAAGCGCAGAGTTACGTTCCTAAGCAGTGCCAGGTCTTTAGTGCTCGGACGGAGCGCGATGTTATACGGATAACATATTGGAGTTGGAGGGCAGACTACTTACATATTTCAAAAATATTTAGGTGCTTTTGGTTTATAATATCACTACTAATCACTAAATAATATCATTTATTAGATACTAGTGCGGCTGTCAGAAGTTTCGTATTTGATATTATCCATCCACTATGATAGGCCACGACGACCTCAAAATTTTAATTTTACATTAACCAAAAATTCGCTTTGTTCTGGGGTCACAGCCGGACACAACCGTAGCTTCACACGATAATTTTGTGAAGAGTAGGTACCTACCTATTAGCGCCTTGCAGAAGTTTAGGAAAATACTAGAACAACTAACAACACTTCGTTACTATTTAATTAAAATCAATCGAAGCACCAACACAATACAAGGAAGTAAAGAAGTCGATGGTAAATTTCGTATAAAGTTATAAAGGCATAAACGTTAATTCAAAAATGCTTTTCCCTGTGCTGGGAGCTACATATGCATGGCAATAAACTTTAAAGTACAGAGCTTACAACAGTAACCGCTAGATGGCAATGTGTCGGCTTTTTTTACATACATTGTCATTGTGTTAATCTGATAGTACAAAATCGATTATCACATTTTTTTGCTGAATCCGTTTTGTTAATGAGGACAGCTATTCCTATACGGTTGCCTGACTACTAGCTACTAGTGACGGATACTGACCGACCGTTGCCCAGATCAAACCGCTGGATCATTTACTGGTGGTGGTAGGTACTGATGGGCGGTTTGCAGGGTGGGGCATCCGTTGTAACTATATTGAGACCTTAAAACTCATATCTAAAGGTGGGTGCGGCACTCACGTTGTAGATGTCTATGGGCTCCGGTAACCACTTAACATTAACTGGGCTGTGAATTCGTCCACTTATCTGTGCAATAAAAAATCATTAAAGCTGACTCCTGGGCTCCGGCGCCGATAAACACTTACAATCCAGCGGGCCGCGAAATCCTTTACTTACATACACATTTAAAAACATTTGGCATTGTATACTTATAATGATACAATAAAGTCTACATATTTTATGTGTATAAGTAATACATATAACGAATAGACTTTTTGGCGGTAACGCGACGAGTGAAATTGTGTGATTTGTTATATTTTGTCTATTTAGTGTTTCTTCAGGTTTAAATGTGTAATAACGGTGGTTTATTAATTGTTTAGTATCTGTAAAAGTGCGCAAACGTGGGAAAATGAAACAAAGCCGCTGGACGTAACTTCTCGGGATCCTCCAAAAAGTCCACTGAAAAAATCTCGGTAAATGACCATCATTTTATTGAGATTATATTTTATCTCATATCATCTCATCTCCACTCACTCCATATTATCATTTTTGATAAAAATGAGAATATAAATTAAAATAAGACATGACCTAAAGATCTTACTTAGTTACCAGATCATAAAATCCCTTAAAAAATAAAATAATGAATATTGACATGCTTGTTCTGCGTGCGTTCCTAAATCGTTTATCTGGTTGTGATGAAACTTAGAATTATTGTTGTATTGTTGGCGCTACAGGGAAAGCTACTACCACACTACCACCAAGGCACGAATGGTGGCACGCGAGTTTCTGTGAGAAATTGGTTTTTCATAGAATAGGCGAGGGAGTCCCTACTGTAGTATAAAAATACCCCAAGGTCACTAAAACTCTTTATGAATATCTCTAAAAACAAGTCATAATGGCATCGGTTGTTCTATAGCCATGACCCGAGCTTCAGAAGTAGGAGTTGTTAGCAACAGACAAATGATCTGTACTCGCAATGTCACTTAAACGATTGCCTTCAATTGAAGTGGGCTTGTGAATCTATTGGATGTGATTACCAAATCGTTACGTTGCGTTATATTGTAGATTGTATATGATCTGTATAGCCTGATAGCTATTTCACAAGATATGGAAAACCCATATATACCATGTCCGAAGACTTGTATGTTTGTATGTGGGTAATTATTTAACTATACGTATTGTTCCTAGTTCATGCAAGTCGTGTAAGATGCGAAAGGGTGTCACTGCTCGGTCATTGTGTGCTCAAGGGATGGGTAATAGTTACAAGGGCACTCTGAGCTATCAACGCGTCGTCCCACAGCGACGACTAAAAAAAGATAAAGATGCACCTTCGTAAAATATATTTCAATTATGATTTGTATAGCTCTACCACAACCACTAATATTTCAGCACTATAAAATCTTGTGTGTGTGTGTGTTTATTTGTGTTAAGTGTGAGCGCGCGTGTGTTTTGTAGATTTTTTTAAAATTATCTGATGGACGGTCGAGCTCTTGACCCTTCTGATTTAAGAGGTTACTTTAGTTTTTAAATATTTTTTTATTTATAAGAGTTTTTATTTATATATAAAAATCATATATTTAGATATATTAAAGAGTTTGAATTGCATTGCACCGTATGGCGGTCGCCCCGCCCCACCCTTGACATCGGAACGCGTGCCTACCCAGCGGCATTAAAGTAAGATTAACGTGTACTCATCCCTATCTTATAACATTGACAGGTAGATTTTATGGTTTATTTGTTATCTGCTCGGTGTCCCAAATAATCTACATAAGACGTTCAGAGATACACATGTTTACGTAAATTAGATGGTGCTAGGTTCATGATACTTTAAATAGTTATACATTTGTTATTCAGTCAATGGGAATTGAAAAGTAGGAAATTGCATACAATTCGCAGCGTAGATTTTTTATTTGAAATAAATGCTTAATATTTGATCATTATGTTGGTCTTACAGCTCACAGTGTTGAGTTTAATCAATGTTTAAAAAATGTATGCACTTTTTCTGTAAACGGTTGTCCTTTGCAAATCTATAAAGTATTTGGCAACAGGACAATGGTCTGCGCAATATTATTGGATATTTAAAGACTGTACGTGAAAAGTTCTTTTGAGCGGGCTTTGCCATTAATCAAATCGGAATTTCTTGAATCGTTGTAGGATATTATATAAATAGTCGTGTCATGGAGAGCAGCCCGCCACACAAGTTTCAAGATAATTCCCATCGTAGTAGGAAGTCAAAACTAACGGTGTTTGTTAACAAAAAAATACTCATGGACAACAGAGTAAAGATGTACTAAATACATTAATTACACATAAGACAGTTCATTTGTGTCAACTGATAACATTTTAATGGTCTGTTCTGTTTTAGTTGTGTAGTTTTTTACGTGTAATATAATAATATTCGTGAATATGAGCTCCTTTGAGGCGTGGTACGGAGTCCAGCCGGGGGCCCGACCTGCAACCTTAACTTGTATCCTGTTTCTGTGTCCATCTTGTCTGAACTACTCTGAACGACTCGGGACTGACATGTTTGCGACCTTCAAATGATTCGGTTGTTTTAACTAAACGATAAGAGGCGACGCGATATAACTCACTGAGCTACATTAGATAACAATAATTAAGAATGATGACCGATCGATTAATGTGCGTTACAGGGGCAATGATTTAATTTTATCATTCGGTGCCTTCTGCGGCGGTTACTGCCAAATGTATGATTATGTTTTAGAAGTGAAGTCGTCATGGCCTAAAGGATAAGACGTCCGGTGCATTCGTGTTGAGCGATGCACCGGTGTTCGAATCCCAGTCAGGTACAAATTTTTCTAATGAAATACGTACTCAACAAATGTTCACGATTGACTTAAACGGTGAAGGAATAACATCGTGTAATAAAAATCAAAACCCGCAAAATTATAATTTGCGTAATTACTGGTGCTAGGACCTCTTGTGAGTCCGAACGGGTAAGTACCACCACCACGCCTATTTCTGCCGTGAAGCAGTAATGCGTTTCGGTTTGAAGGGCGGGGCAGTCGTTGTAACTATACTGAGACCTTAGATCATATCTCAAGGTGGTTGGCGCATTTACGTTGTAGATGTCTATGGACTACGGTAACCACTTAACACCAGGTGGGCTGTGAGCTCGTCCACCCACCTAAGCAATGAAAAAATAAAAAAAGAGATGCGACTATTCCAGAGTTTAAATCCCATAAACAGGTAAGATTTTTTCTAACACCTGTTCACAATCGGCATCCATGATGAAGGAATAACAGCAACTAGCATTTATATATGTCTTATTACTGGCGGTGGAGCACGTCCATTTGCATATCGACGCCTGAAAGGCAAACGTGACTAAGCGACAATGCGTGAACTTTACAGTAGACTAATTTAAAGTTGAAATACCTGAAAACAAAATTTATTTTAACGAATCTAGCTGTAGTAGAATCTAGCTAGTAGCTGTAGGATTGAAATGATTTTAATAGACCTAGAAATATATTTTTTTTGCGCATCGAATATGGTTATTGCCTATCATTAATGTATAAAGCAGTTATTGTCGCTTAGTCACGTTTGCCTTTCAAGCGTCGATATGGTTTTGCCTCCTTGGACTGATCGTAAGAGAAAGGATTTCCTAACTAATCGTTCTCAGCTAAACGTCCGCTATTAGATTGCCTAGTTATCGATTTGCAAAATTATATATGGATAGGTATAAAGTCTGGGTAGGCGATCCATAGAAACCAGACTAAAGTGATTGCCGATAACAGGTATATTCATTTACAAATATATTATAATTATTCGAAATATCAAACACACGATTTAAATTCATATTTAAAATATAACGTTCTGAAATATTACAATAATAAGTAGGTATGAATAATGTGGTCTAAGCTAATCTAACATAAGCTTACTTACAAATAAGATTTTTTTCTAGATTCGTCCTTAACCAATGTAGCAGTTGACGTTATTACCGCTTCTCTCTCGCTGTTTCCTATCTTAACTACCACAGTATATTAGGTTTTTGAAGTTAGTCATTTTTTATATTATATTTGTTGCCGTTCAAAATGCGCACCCATGGTACCGATGCATCTCTGCCAGCGC
Source organism: Bombyx mandarina (assembly GCF_030267445.1). Classification (NCBI taxonomy): domain Eukaryota; kingdom Metazoa; phylum Arthropoda; class Insecta; order Lepidoptera; family Bombycidae; genus Bombyx; species Bombyx mandarina. The sequence continues at coordinate 16,700,297 of NC_143219.1, read as the reverse complement.
AGTCGTAATTTTAGCCAACAAACTCTTGAAAGGCATTGTGCATGCCTCACGGGTTGATTTTTTTTCCCTGCCCAATAAATTTTCGTTTGGAGCTTTGCCTGGGTGTTGAACCAGGGTCTCATCAACATGATGACTGCTTACGATTATCAAAAAGAGTCCATTTTTCATTGCAAGTGACAATACTGTTCAAAACCCCTTCGTTTCTGTATCTGTTAATCAACGCACGGCACACCTTGCCGCGTCCGTCGCGCTGACGATCCTTCAGTTCGTGCGACTCACACTTATCGAGTTTTGTTACCTCGCCAACTTGACGCTAATGGACCGATATTGTTCTGACGCTGACATTGAGAGCTGCGGCTAACTCAGCGGTAGAGTTCCGCCGCCTTTAACTCGTGGTTGTTGACTTTAGTTTTCGGTTATTTTTATCATATCTTTATTTGATGGCAAAGATAAAAATGTAGTGAAAATACAACATTACCTAATCAATAAACTGAATTTAATAATAGAATTCCATATTTTAGAATAATATTCATGTGACTATAGAATTTATAGTCATCGATACATTGCGTCTGAAATGGCTAGTGAAATGGTCATAGGTATAGACCTATTATTAGCACGTATACTGGTTTCTCTTATTCGCTGGTCGCTATCGACTAAATTCGCCGCCACTTGCGCTCAGCAACAACGCTTAGTTAATCACATTCAGCCTGGCTTCAAATTACCGCGTAAATAAGTATATAATTGTGGCTAACATTGTATGTTGTCGTCAGCTAAAGGCGGCAGCACGCGGTGGTGTGCGGACATGGCCAGCCCAGAGTCGGTCAACACTCGTGGTTGGCTGCGCCACTTCCCACCCACAGGTAGGAGTGCACTTCACCAATTTTATTTGCATGCATATTGATCTAAGATAAGTGTGCATATTATTCTGTAAGGTTTTAATATAAGTGAGCCAATGTAAAGTGCGGTAATTGAAGGGCAGCCAGCCCAGCCTAGCCTCACCGGGACACGAGGTCGTTTTCCCAGCGTCTAAATTACCCCTGGAGTCGCCGGAACGTTTCGCCACCAGCGTGGAGCTTCCACAGTGATCAGTGCGCTCATTCACAAGCAAAGAGTGCTACACAAAACATTATAACGGCAACTGGTAATTTTAACTATGTCGTCGTTTGTGTCTGTATCTGTAATTAAACAGTACGTTTCACTGCTTAGCGTTTGTTGAATTTAAACAATTCCTTTGAAAATATTTGTACTTGATTGGATCATTTTTATTTATTTGTAACACTTCATGTAAAATTTACCCAGTCAACATTTTCGTGATATTAAGGGTGAAATATTTTGTTCCAAATCGTATATTATTGTAATTTTGGTTGAAGCCTTCGGGCTATTGTTTATTTCTGTAATCATGATAGCATATCTAGATAGCGTTAAGGAGAAGTTCTTCGTGAATAATCGTGCGTGAAATGAATGTTGAGAGCTATAATAGTTGCATTCACAGAAATTCGACAGAATGTAATTCGGATATAAAAAGACAAATATTACTAAATTATACATAGAGCCCAGAAAAATGACCCGCATTTATCGAATCAAATAAAAACCAGTACTAATAATTTTCAAATTTTTGTCTCTATTACATAAAGGTGATATGTAAATAATTATTTAAATTCACTTCCTGTCTCGTTTCAACTTGTGCGATAAAACGAGAAAAAATATCAGTTATTTTTTTTCTCGACAACAACTCGTTGCGATTTTGCATATAAATTTGAGAGCTTGTTGGATTCTTTTAGTCTGTTCAAATAGAATTGCGGTTGTAGTGCAACTGTATTATTAGTATTCTGATAGACGCACACATTTTATTAGATTTTAATTAAAACAAAAAAAATTAAAGCTACTACCTACTTATAGTATTTGACGACAACATTGTCCCCGCGGTAAATCGTGTCGTAGGATTTCATATTTCAACATATGTAACCCAAGTTAAATCTAAAATAAATAAGAATGGGTGCGTCAACATCCAGCGAGAGAATGTGGAGCGTAATGTATTTTATTTAGTCTTACATTTTTACTGTCTGAGCGCGACCACCGCCGCGGCGAAGCAAACAGAGTCGAGCGCTCACCCGGCAAAGGTTATTTTATTATATTCACCATTACCGGCTTGTCGTCAAAATGTGAGTGATTTATTGATTTTATTACTACACTACACTGTTTCCAATATTTGGTGTAGGATTCTCTTGTCCCCTGCCACGAAGCGGGTCTGAGCGCATGTCGGAAGTTGAGGATTGCTAAGCTTGATTGAATTAAGTGTTGTATATTTCAATATTTTTTCAATATCAATAGTTTTGTGAAACTAATGTGATATTTGCTATCTTCGACGGCTGTGCCAGGAGGGTAAGTTGTGAGCACTCTCACCATCACCCACCCGCGGCCGCGTAGGGCTCACTTTATATTAACAAGACCAGCCACTTTGAGACACTAGTCGAAGTATTAATAGAATTAAAGAATGTATCTACCTTTGAAGCTGATCGAATGATTACTTCGTAGCGGGATGGTATAACTAAGTATGTGTTTTTCCCTTTACTTAAAGAGCTTAGGCTAAGGTGCTATTCCAACTGCGCGAATTGGTAGGTGAGTTCACGGGGCTCAAACAGAGAGGATTTGCTATCACTAGCCCTTACAAGAGAAGCGTTTCGCTAAATCTACCGCCGGATTGGAATCATGACACGCTTGAACAGATTGTGTCTCTGGGTTAAGTTGCACGTCGAACTATTCGTCGTTATTGAAGAATTCGACGAGAATGGTGATCGATGCTTAGAGAACGAAAATCACCGAGAGGGATTGAGTGAAGGAGGACGTGCTTAGGATGACAGTGGCCGTGCGTTACCTCGTCACCTGGGTCGGCTATGTAGTGGGAGGGAGAAGAGCGTTTTCGTGTCGCGCCGCTTGTTCAAAGAAGCGTTCTGACGCTTTTTTCATTTAATACGTATCAATTCTAATTGGTCGTCGTGAAGACCTATACTCCTCGCATACTGGTGTTAGGATCTCTGGTGAGTTCGCACGGGTAGGTACAATCCCCCTGCCTATTTCTGCCGTGCAGTAATGCGTTTCGGTTTGAAGGGTGGGTAAGCCGTTGTGACTATACTGAGACCTTAGACCTTATATTTTCAAGGTATATGGCGGCATTTACGTTGTAGATGTCTATGGGCTCCGGTAACTGCTTAAAAACAGGTGGGCCGTGAGATCGTCCACCCACTTAAGTAATAAAAAAAATACGACGGTGCTCCGAGGGCTGTTCAGCAAAAGCGGGATTGGATGACCTGGAGAGAGTTGTGTGTATGCGGACGGCGTGATGACGGAATGTCATCCCTCTGTCGAAAGTGACCCCCCCGGTGTTCTTGACCTGATACTTGAAGTGGTGTCGGTTGCGACCCCTTTTGAATAGCACGGCTGTGCTCTTCGTGGAGGTTAATGCGCCACTTCCGGAACAACTATCATAAATTGGTGGCCGCGATGTGAAGCTTATTATGGATGACCGACGTCTTCCTACTCAAGTAGTAGATAGCCGTATCATTGGCGAAGAGTGCTAGCTGGATTGCCGGCGACCGGGGTGCGTCATATGAGACCTGTCCCCGTGTAGAGAACCTGAACCTGCGATGTGATGACGACCACCACTCATGATGCCACTGCGCCACCTGTGAATAGTAACTGTAATAAAAATCACGATAATGTATCGTCGTTGTTGCTCCGTAAACTTTTGGAACACAAATCCTCAACATGAACTGAAATTTTATTAATTTATTGACACAATCGATCACAGATAAGTATTATAATATATAGATTCCGGAAATCTCGCTTATTACCCGCTCTACGTTATATGTACCTAAACAAGAACTCCACATGGACTGAAATGCTGAATAACGTAAAAATGCTTTATTGTTGTTATAATGTAAAGTTATATTAGAAACATTTCAATTTCGGTTGGCATGTAATGACTTAAGACCAGCGACAATCCTCCATTAGGTACTAAAAACATTTCTATTGTGTCAGTTTTGAAGTTGTACGTAATGATAATGAATGAAGGTAATAATTTTATTCTAGTAATGTAGATAACTATTTAAATTCGTCATTTATGTGAACGAGAATGCAATTGAAAATTTATGTTGTCTGTGAAAATATTGCGCTACGACCGTGTTTTCGTGTTAAATATAAAGTGCATGTTTTTAATATTAAACGCATATACATATACCCCATGTGTCAAGGTAGGTGGCGCCATTCTCGTGTACATAGGCTCCGATGTTCAGGGCCTTAGAGCTCGTTTATTTATTTATTTAAAAAAGTACAGCCACATCACAAACATTTAACATTGAAAATAACTTTAACTATTTAACTATGCGTCTGCAGTTTGATACAAGTATGTATGTGTCGGCGTTAAGCCACGATTTACACACATAAGTTCTTTTACAATGAAAATACAATACAATTCTATAAAACTTTAACATTACTTGTTTACAACAAAAAGCCACGCCTGAGTTATTCAGTGGTTTTTACACAATTAGCCATTTTGTGTTGGTTATAGGAACTACAACTTCTTTTAAACAAACAAATGTAATTACTGCGAAACAATTCACAAAACATAGCTTAATATTCAAAATACATATTTTAGTGATTTTACATGACTCACATTTAATTTATTTTACATGAATTACTTTTAAGCAATATTAACTAACATTGTTATTGTCCAGCCTAATAATAGATGGCGCCAACAACATCATTGCATAACAATTACAATACTTAATTAAATTATTAGTACTGTTAATTATAATATAAATTATTATTAATATTTATGGTTTATTCATATTTAATCATTTATACAGTCATTTGTGTTTTAAAACAATAATATAAACATTAAACATATTCTGAACATTTTCACATCAAAACAGTGTCTGCTAATTATTAAATATGGTAGATTAACAGTTTTGTTGCTAATAATTAATAAATATTAACATATAATAAACTAAACTATATATTATTATGTTAATTATTGCCAACAGTGGCGTTTGCGCCCATACGGCCATACTGATTCCAGCGCGTCCCTTGCGCTGTTTTAGCATTTCACATAACAGTAAACAAGGCATATCCCCTACTGGGATCTACCCAACACACAAGGCACTATTCACCCTTACGAGATCTAGCTAACACACAAGAGGATTACCCAACACACAAAGCATCACCCATACGGGTCTAGTTAACTCGCAAGCCATCACCCTTACAGGATCTAGCCAACTTACCAGGCATCACCCTTACGGGATCTAGCCAACACACTCGGCATCACCCATTCGGGATCTAGCCAACCCAAAAGGCATCACCCATTCGGGATCTAGCCAACTCATAAGGCATCACCCACTTGGGATCTAGCCAACCCACAAGGCATCACCCTCTCGGGATCTAGCCAACCCAAAAGGCATCACCCATTCGGGATCTAGCCAACTCATAAGGCATCACCCATTCGGGATCTAGCCAACTCATAAGGCATCACCCATACGGGATCTAGCCAACAAGACCAGGTTTAAGGATTCGCATGGTGGCCCGCCAGCGTTTTAGGAAGGATAATTGGATAGGTAAATAAAAGTAGATACCATAACAAATTATAAATCATTTTACAGCAGAACAAATCTCTCTGCCCATACGGTCAATTTGTCAGTTATCAGAATCCTCTGACATTAAGAGGATAGATTTACCTATATCAAACCGTTACCATTACCAAACCTTTACCTTTACCAAAACACATTAGATGACAGAGACCGCTCGTCCATCCATTTTTTACCAGCTGATTCAACTTCCCCTAATTCATCATTCAGCGGACCATTTTCAATTTGCTTTATTTTAATGACTGGTAGGGAACATCATCCTTCTAATGCCTCTGCATTTTTGTTTTATTGTTGTGCTGCAGCTTTTAATCAACTGTAATTCTTAAAGCTGCCTGTCAGATCTTATTAATTGATATTTTACAAACATGTGACATTTATGACCCATCAATAGTTCAGCATGCCTGTTGACCATGCTCGCTCTCTTTGCAATAATGTGGTACTGAATTTCATATTGTTCACAAGCTTTTGAAACTCCTGAATTATCTTTTATCTTGGTGAATTTTTAAAAGTGACAGGTTTCCAAAAATGGAACTAAGATTTTAAAAACAGAAATCACATAGAGATCTGTGCCATCCTTTTTCTTGACTAATAATAAAGCAGCACCCCCACTAGAAACCTAGGGTGCAGAGAGTTAATCACTCATCCAAAAATAAATAATTATGAAAGGAAAAGTAATAATATGGAGCTGCTGAACAGGGATGAGCTGTCTCTTATTATGGCATATTATTAAAAGTTTATTTTTATTTTTATTGTAATATGCTTGAACTCCTCACAATAAACAGGAGACATACAGTATGTACAGCGTTGTACTATCCTATCCAAATTAATTATTTCAAATCCAACTTTTATCTGCCTGATCACCATCTATGAGACATGATTTGCAAAAGTTACATGATGATTGAATAATGACTCCAAACTTGAGCGTTCACTGGATAGAAACTTATAAAAATAGATATGTTCTCCTCAAAGAGTGCAACACTGAGAAGTTATTTTTAAAAGATTAAAACCTATTAGGATGTCAGCAAGACTGTCAGTATTACCATATGATTATGATTACCATATGAAATTCTATAATAGTTCTAGTATTTTTCTCCATTAAAAGTCACAATGCTTTGTTTTGAAATCAGTTGACTCCTTATGCTCAAAAACTTTACATGAAGTTGTTTAGCTTACTAAACTAGATCTGCAATGATTTAAGTCTTAATTGTGGTGATACGTTTGTCATCTTGACGGCGGTAACAAGTTTTCTCGAAATGACGCAAGTGACGCAGTAACCACATTTAAAACCTTAGTGTTACTAAAAGTGCCACGAAAACTGAAGGAATCATTATGTGATTGTGATAAAACTGAGTTATGTTTAGATTATTAACATTATATTTACAGTATTTTCAATTTCACGCTTTCGGAACGTTTTTAGAATCGATATTATTTAGGAAGCGAAATACATACCACAGCGTATTTCTCAATAACTTGGATCGAATAAATTTAAGATAAATACCTGAAATCAGTATTTTTACCATCTCAGCGTCAGTAGCTTTTCCAAAACATCCACGGTCTAGAACTCATTTTAAATATCCACAACTTTACTGAATGCATGGATCAGTTCGTCCCTCACTTGCTCCAATGCGGTTCAATACAAAGACCAGATATCGGCTTATGTCTTGCTTGCTCTTTTGAACTCGATGTTCATGCGATGAAACAATTAGCTTCATGATAGTTTCGTCCACATTTCCGCATCGGTCTTGATGTCACGCCCTCATCGGAGTTGAACGGCGGCAAATAAAAGTTATAATGCCACTACAAGGGTACAGCATTTGCAGCTATCATCACTTTTCGCCTTTTTAATACAGGTTGAGAGACCCATCACTTGTTCAACAGTGGGCTACTTCATTCGGAGGCTTACGATTAATTTTGGGGCTGTGATCCCACTTCTGATGTCGGCGTTAAGCCAGGATTTACACACATAAGTTCTTTTACAATGAAAATACAATACAATTCTATAAAACTTTAACATTACTTGTTTACAACAAAAAGCCACGCCTGAGTTATTCAGTGGTTTTTACACAATTAGCCATTTTGTGTTGGTTATAGCAACTACAACTTCTTTTAAACAAACAAATGTAATTACTGCGAAACAATTCACAAAACATAGCTTAATATTCAAAATACATATTTTAGTGATTTTACATGACTCACATTTAATTTATTTTACATGAATTACTTTTAAGCAATATTAACTAACATTGTTATTGTCCAGCCTAATAATAGATGGCGCCAACAACATCATTGCATAACAATTACAATACTTAATTAAATTATTAGTACTGTTAATTATAATATAAATTATTATTAATATTTATGGTTTATTCATATTTAATCATTTATACAGTCATTTGTGTTTTAAAACAATAATATAAACATTAAACATATTCTGAACATTTTCACATCAAAACAGTGTCTGCTAATTATTAAATATGGTAGATTAACAGTTTTGTTGCTAATAATTAATAAATATTAACATATAATAAACTAAACTATATATTATTATGTTAATTATTGCCAACAGTGGCGTTTGCGCCCATATATGTATAGGCACTGTAAAGTTTTGTACATACTTAATTTACTATAATGATTTTATTCACATGTAAATACGTATGTGTGTACATAAAACAGCTATTTGCGAAACATCTGTTCATTTATTTTAATTGCCACTTTCAACCCACGCCTCAAGAAGTGGATCTCACTGCGGTCGTGAAACACGGAGTGGAGTTCATTTCAGAGTCGTGTGGTATTTTATAGCAGGTGGCGGCGAGTTGTTGCCACTGTCATTGCCGGTGCCTAAGGACTGCAGTGACCGTGTTCCACCAGGCAGGTGGATGAAGTGTTGTCCTACCTACCAAGACAATCAAAATAACGTCGTAAAAAACTAGTACCTCAAAACTTAACCTTAAAATAAAACATGTTACGTATACATACATATGTACATGTTATATATTCGTTTCGTAGCCTGCTAGTGATGGTAAAATATACGGCAGCTGTCAATGCTCTGTGAATATCCAGCTTTGTTGGAACAGTCCGCGGATAGATTGAGTTATGGCGGTAGCGCGCGGAGACCGATCCAGTGAGTCCCACTGATGAGCCGCTATTCTGTTGTCAAACAGGATTTTTGACACAACAATTTATATACATAAATGAAAAATCCCTTTATACCAAAATGATCACAGAAGTCGGGACAATCAAGACGAATAGAACAATATACCTAAGGTTTCATTTGTGTCTGGGTACTACATACAATTTAAATTATAAACTAAACATTCAATTGTAGGTCTCTTCTCACTAGGTCATATTGACTTGAGTTGAGTTACATTCCCCTTAACTTTTTTTGCTTCACACTTGTCACACGATAGAAACAGAGTTGAATTTATTATCATAGATTAGATAGGACATGACCGCGTGTAACGAACGACGTTTTGTGTTGCGAGTGCGAACCTAGAATATAAAGCAATCCAATGCATCTGTGTCCAATTAGAACAAGTGTGCAGAGCGCGCGCGAGTGTCGCCTCCCCCCCGACCCGCCGCACCGCACCGCACCGCGACACGACTCGAACCAACTCCTTATCGGATACAGTAACAGTACGAGCTGACTTCAACGGACTTGTGATTGCAGGTTAAACGAAGATAAAGAAATATCCCCGTGTCTCGTCAAAGAAGAAGGCTTCAACGTGAGGATGTGGGGCGCTCAAAGACGCGTGATGCTCGACGTGCTGCTCATCTGTTGGGGCATCGGCACCTGGCTCGGAGTGAACGGTCTCTACGTGCAGCTACCTCTGCTCGTCGAAAGGCTGCCCGAGGGCTGGGCCCTGCCGTCCTCGCTGGTGCTGGCCGTGCAGCTGGCCAACATTGGGCCCATTCTGTACGGTCTGCTGGGCCGGCTACGGCCCCACGCGTCAGACTCGCCCTACATCTACGGGCTGCTGATAATCGGGACGCTATCGCTCATCATCAACGCGTTCGTCTACGACATGACTACCGTGATAGGGGGGGCGGACCGCTCGCTGCCTTTCCTCGCGCTGGTGTTCGGCGCGGCTCTCGTCGGATGCACCAGCTCAGTGTTGTTCTATCCGTATTTAAGACATTTTCGGGATATTTATTTGGCGACGTACTTAGTGGGCGAAGGTCTGAGTGGATTCCTACCAAGCATCCTTTCTCTCATCCAAGGCGTCGGCGGAGAGCCCGAGTGCTTGCCCTCCGAGGACAGCACGCAGCTCGTACCGCACTACCCGCCGCCCTTGTTCAGCACGACCGTGTTCCTCGTAATACTCGGAGCGATGTCGGCCATGAGTCTCATTAGTTTTTTCATAATAAACAATTATAGAGTGTTCGACTCTGAAAAAGTGACACAGACAGTTGAGACGAAAGACGAGAATATAGTAGAGGAGCGGGAGTCGCTCGTCGCGCCGAAGTGGGTCGGGGTGCTGGTGTTCATGGTGTTTCTGAACGCGGTGAACAACGGGCTGATGCCGTCGATCCAGTCGTACTCGTGCATGCCGTACGGCACGCGGGCCTACCACCTGGCCGTGACGCTGGGCGCCATGGCCAACCCGGTGGCGTGCCTGGCGGGCGTGTGGCTGCGGCCCGTGGGCGCGCGCGTGCTGGCCGGCATGCTGCTCGCCGCGCTCGTCCCCTTCGTCTACATGACGGTCACGGCGCTCATGAGCCCCGCGCCGCCGCTGCAGTACGACGTCATCGGCGAAGTCTTGATCGTGAGTAATAAATTAAAAAGTACCGCTACATGTACCTACTGGTAGTACGGCGCGTTAAGAACTCACACTCGGGTGGGTAAGTACCACGACTCTGGCTTATTTCTGCCGCAACGCATGCGTTAAACAATACTATTGAAACTGGTACACTAAGCATATGATGATTGTTGTTGAATATTCTGTGTCGGTTTGTTGGTGGATATACATAATATGTTGGTCTGCGCAGGTGTTCTCGTGGGTGGTGGTGTCGGGGGTGGTGTCGTACGCGCGCATGTGGGTGTACGGGTGGGTGCGGCGCGGGGGGGCGCGCGGCATGCGGGTGTGCGGCGCCGTCACGCAGCTGGGCTCGGCCTCGGGCTCCGCCGTCATGTACTTCGTCGTCAACTTTACCAAGCTCTTCGTGCAGCCCGACGTCTGCGCCCCTCTCTCTACTTAGGACAATATTAAATTATATGACTAAACTTGAAATTGTTTTATTTTTACATCGCGTCTCGCAGCACACGGCAGGCGGCGGGCGGGCGACTCCCCGGGCGTCGATATCAATGTGTCTCATACACAAGCGGAAGAAGATAAAAACATAAATAACCTCTTACCTATAATTACTGGAGAAGCAATTCACTTTCACTCACAAACGACTAAGAAATCTAATATGTTTTGATTAAGGCGGAGTAAGGCCTTTACGTTATATGATGCTGCTACCACGATTGGATACTGGGGAAATCTCTAGCATTCATCCTAGATAGATGGTATGCATCTGGATAATAACCGGTCAGACACATTTTACACAATGATGGATACAGATGGTCATGAACCATTTGAAGTTGACCCGCCGTCGGAGCCCGTAGACACTTGTAACCGGAAGACACATTTATATTGTGACATTACTGAGCAGGGCTGTGGGCCCCACTCGCGCCGCCCCACACCCGAGAGTCCCTTGACAATATCCATGATTCGAAAACTTTAGACTATGTAGGAGATACCACCATTTTATTGGTCCTAATTTAATATTTGTATGTGTTTTATGATTTGATGAACAAACCTTCCTACAAAATAAACTTATATAAAGTTTGACGTCATAATAGGAACACGCGTAGTACTCACGCGTCGAATGTCGCCTCCTTTACATAGATATAGCTTTGCGCAACTTATTTTATTACAATTAGAAGCTGATAAAAAAATACATTCAATATGACATTATATCGGGTGTCCGCCAGGAAGGTATACTATTTTGTTTGTTTATAATTTTTGATGAAATGAAAGAGAATGGATCTTATATTGATAAATGTTTTATTTAATGTCGGCAATTATGTATGGAATACAATATCAATAGATGTCCGCCTCTGTTAACCTCACAAATGCGAGCCCTTTTCATTACATTCTCACACACTTCCGCGGTATTTATTACTGACATTAGACTTGCAGACGTCCACTGCTGGACTTAGCGTCCTATAACTGTTTGTAGCTCCACCCGCGGGAGGCCGCGCGACGCGCCGACACCACTCGATAACTCTGTTTGGTGCCTGTCGTACCTACATAACATTGAATTATTGAGAAATTACAGTACGAGTAATTAGAAATCATTACTGAAATTATTCAAGATGAAGCCTTCATCTCCTTTTTACCACTACACCTCTACCTTTTTCACTGGTGGTAGGACCTCTTGTGAGTCTGAGCGGGTAGGTACCACCACCCCGCCTATTTCCGCCGTGAAGCAGCAATGCATTTCGGTTCGAAGGGTGGGGTAGCCGTTGTAACTAACTATACTGAGACCTTAGAACTTGTATCTCGAGGTGGGGTGGCGTATTTACGTTGTAGATGTCTATGGGCTCCAGTAACCACTTAACACCAGGTGGGCTGTGAACTCGTCCATCCACCTAAGCAACAAAAAAAAAAAACCTGGAATGCAGTTCATCCATAGTATGCGCTGCTTTCGTTGTTTCTGCCAATAAGTTGTGCGGAGAGTCTTCATCTCACGAAATCCATGAGCGACGGCGATTACCTACCACCAGTGTGCTTAGTGCGAGTTTTTTAACGTTCTCGATAGCGTAAAAGTTAACTAAAATTTGTATGGAGTTGGAACGTTTGCCTACGTTTGCAGCTAGGGGTGCTGTGCCAGCTCCATACAAATTTGAGTTAACTTTTACACTATAGAAAACGTTAAAAAACTCTCACTAAGCATACTGGTGTATTCTCGTCTGCCAACAAAAACAATAAGAAAAGCAAATAAGATGAATTTATGATAGCAAAACGTTACAGCACTAAGATGCCTCTGTGTGCGTAATAAATTAATCTAGTAGCGTGACCCCGCAATTCACTATATTATATTACGCCAGTACTTCGTTGGTTCTCCACAACTCTCTCTAACGGCTACTCAATAATTAAAATACATATATTTAAATTATAATTAATCGGATGAACATAAAATACGTTAATATTGTAGTCTATCTGAGTACCTTATCGGAGTTCACGATCTTCACAGAGTTCGATTTTTAATGTTACATATAGAAATATGTGCATATGTTGTTCTATATAATATATTTCACTCTGAGACATAATGAGTTTCTAGGGATCTTTTTCGAATTACGAGAACACTCCACAATGTTACCTGAGCGCTTTAACTTGCCCTCCTCCAAACGAGACTCGAGGAGAGTCCCAGCAGATTGTATAACTGCGTCCATGAGCGATGATGACCACTTACCATCAGGTGAGCCACAGGGTTGCCTGTCTGTAAGGACTATAAATAACTAGGTCCTAGTTCACAATCGCCTACAATGTTATGGCCAAATACTCCGCATTTCATGAATAAATTAACCCATAGACACAGCCCACTGAGTTTCCCGCCGGATTTTCTCAGTGAGTCGCGTTTTCCCACCCGGTGTTAGCAACACTCTCGGTTTGAGCTCCGTGAGCTCACCTACGCGTCAAGGAAAAGCTGAAATAGCCTTTCAAGGCATCAGCATAGGTGGGAAAAGAAAAGCGCATTTCGTTTTATTATAGTCATGCGAACAAAACGCACGTATGTTAATGATTGTACCCACGTTCGTAACGACAACGCACCGGGCGCCACGTGTCTTGTCATTAGTACACTGCTGAAAAGTCGCTTTGTCTGCCTATCTTTTACTTTAGCTTCCAATCGACCTCCATTATAACGGAATAACAAATCTCGTGGTTTAAAAAATAAACTAGCAATAACTATTAAAATACCTTCGATCAACAATTGTTGATCGAAGTAAAATACATTCGAAAATTTGACCTCATGCGCAAGTAAATATTTATGAAAATAAATTCTTCAAAATACTAACGATCAACTTGTCAATTTTATCGCAGAAATTATAGCTCATTTCCGAGTACGATGTTAGCCGACTTGTTAGCCGAGCAAATATGTAATGGACTCTAATCAACCGGAGTACCGCAATTATATTAAGGCGAAGCAGTTTATTTAATCATGGACGGGTAAACGATCTGACTACCAACCGAACTAGCGTAAAGTGGCTATCAGAGCCCATAACCGTGACTGTCAGCATCCACTTCGAGATAATAGCGAAGTCACAGTTGTATTCTATGAGGACTGCCTCGTGCTGTAGCCGCAACGCATGGCGGCCTCGTGATGCAAATGGGCGGAGTTGTTGTATCTACCCGTGCGGGCCTATAATACGACCTGTCATCTGTAGGTAAGAATACTACCAAACCCATACATCAGCCCTCTGAGTTTCTCGCCGGATCTCCTTAGCGGGTCACGATCCCGATCCGGTAATAGATGCATTCGCGAAGCAGTTGCCCTTGAGCTAATTAAGTTTCCCCCGGAGGCGTTCGGGCAGCTGCTAGCAAATCTCAGCGCTCCTGGCTGAGCAGGTGCTCGCCCACCTGTCCTGGTAAAGCTGAAAAGGCCTAGGTACAGACCACCAGTAATCCCTCTCTTCTAAAAATAAAGATAATCTTTGCAAACCTTACTTAGTGGACCAATTACTGGCTATTAAACCTCGTTACTGTTGATGCAATAATAAAATCACAACAACCGGAGTCAATAGACAACGGTTGTCTGTTTATAAACTTCTTTACGTTTTAAAAAAAATGTTTTGTTCGTTCATTTCTCTGTATGAGGTTGTGTTAATACTGATGTAGCGCTACAAATGGGCAGTTCACACGAACATTTCAAGAAACCTTGGATAACGGATGATTGATTGACGGTAGGCAGCGGCTTGGTTCTGCCCTCGGCATTGCTGAAGTTCATGGGCAACGGTAACCACTCATCATCAGGTGGGCCGTATGCTCGCCTGCCTACAAGGGCATTAAAAAATACTCAGAGAGCACCTACTGATGCTTATTGCTCTGTGCTCTGTGTATACAGTGCACACTTAAGTATTGCGAAAAACAACCGTAGGAATTAGCATAGATTGCACAAATATAAAAGGCCGATGAGAGACCGGAACGGCGCCGCGGCGTCGCCACCGCAACGGGCCTAAACGAATCTTTTAAAACGTAGTTACCACTTTATACAGTAGTAGGTTGTCCGTTCCAAACCTAACGAATCCTTATAGAATCCGCACAATTACGTCTTAGGTGACATACTCGTACATGGTTTAAATGAATGATTTCGGCACGGACCGCGCATCTTGGGAATATGTGCATCCACTTTGTAAAAGACCACATAATAATATGTAGGTACATATGTTGTGGTAAAATGTCTCTTAAGTGGCTTTGTTTCACTTCCATTGCCGTAACGAATCGCACAGCAGTATCGTGTTCCAATTATTTAATGTATTCGCACCATTCAGTGAATTGAAGCTAATAAAAATACACGCCCCAAATTGATAACCTTGTCTTTATTTTATTTAGAAATCTGTTGAAACACTCAACGTGTCAAATGTGTTCACTTGTTCTACGTTGTGGATCAAAGAGAGTAACAACATTAGCAGCATCTATTAATAGTGAACACTACAGTGCGTTAATTCACATTATTTATCTAAACACCCGGCTCCGAGTACTATCAACGCACAGTTTGATGTTATTCAATAACATCGGAAGCTGACGAGCTCTCGATCCACCTAATGGCAAGCGATCATCATCCACCATCACCGCTATGTGTCTGTAGCCCTGTGTTACTAATAACCTATTAATTATTTTCACCGTGACTTAACGGATGACACTGCAGCAACGTTGTTTTTACAATGTTTTATAATATAATTTATAATACAATATAAAGTGATAAACTCCCCCTTAAAGACGACATAAACGCTGAAACCAATAAATCAAAGCCAGTGCAGAGAACAACTCCGCCGTCATGAGTCTGATCATAAAAGAATTACCTAATTTTATATTTAGGTTCTTTGTGTCCAAGAAGCTAGGATATGTTACTGCGTTTTTGTGCTGGAGTCCAGGTACTTTTAACAAATTACAAGATTGTTCTAAAACTCGAGACGATAACCTACCGAACCAGTCCAGGCAGGGCCGGGCTTAATTAAACTTAATGCCCCTCCTGGGCACGGGAAAAAAATCCGCCACAATACTGACGGCATTTATTTTAAAAAAAAATAACTAATTTATTGCAGAAATTCTTATATATTCCAAAAACATAAATAAATACTTGTTTTTTTTTCGAACAATTATAAATTTGGCACAAAGGGTGACTCATAATAATATTACATAAAAAAAAATACGTTATTAAATTTCTTTAATTCCAGACAATAGAAAAATCGATTATTATTTTAAATCTCCAAGGAAATAAATTGATTAAATCATTTTGATAATTAATTTTTACCAAAAGTGCCAAAATTATAATTTGCAAATAATGGATGAATTGAATTTCTTGAATTATCAATTAAAAAGAAAAATATGAATTTGGAAAAAAAAAATTACTTTTAATGTTGCCGCCTACAAAAAATTGTCGCTTTGAGCACTTGCCCCGACTGCCATTAGTGTATATCCATCACTGAGTCCAAGGACATCGTAACGTAATTGGCTCATCTTAAGAAACAAAGTCGACTTCTATAGAGTGTGATTGTGCATTTGAGACAAATATTAAAAATAGAAAAAGGGTACATACCCAAACAAGAGTCTTCTTCTTTCTGGCCGTTCCCTCAATGCTGAGTGAGGATCGTGACTGTATGTCAATCTTCTCCTTGAGTTGGTCCACCCATCTAGCTGGCGTTCGTCCTCTAGCGCGCTTCCCCTCCATTTATCCGATAATGATGAGTTTATGATAATGAACATAAATCAGCGACACATCGCTCCAAACATAAAGTTGTCTCTCTCTCTGGTTGTTTTCGTGTATCTCTGGAACCACTGGACGCATTTTTATATGCAGAATGTAGATTCTTTTTAAGAATGCCAGCATACACTATTTAATAAAAATCTACAAATCTCCAATTTAAATTCTTCAACAAATTGCAGAATCTTAACATTAGTTAATTAAATATTTTGTCACACCAGGTTACCTGTTGCAGTTTTCAAGGGTTGCTCGAGACAGTTCCCTCAGAGTTAACATTCAGAATGATTTCGCTAATGCACCGGAGCTACCGGCGTACGACTACCGCCGAGAAGGAGTTGTTTTGGACTTGAACTGCCCTAACTCTAAACTTATCCTTGAAAAGGTACGTAATGCAGACACACAGCGTCCCGTTTCGTGAGATAGATGAACGCAACTACCTCATCTTCTGTCCGTAGAAATAGTAAGTTGCCGTCATTTAGGAACCTGCCATTAGCTGAGTCAGACTACATCGTGAAGCCGTTTACTGGTGACTAAGCGTGCGCGGGTCGCTACCACCACCCTGCTTGTTTCTGTTGAAAAGTAGTCACGCGTCCCGTTAAAGACTGAACAAACAGTCTCCATCTATTATAACTTCAAACTTAGATACCACGTGGCAGTTGCGAAATCCACGTTGTTATATCTAGTAATTCCTATGATCGCTTAATATCAGATAGAACGCGAGTTGGTCTGCTCGTTTACGCTGATAAATCTGTAAAATAAATCAAAAACATTTTAGGCATCTAAAAACCGGGCATTTATTCACCGCTACACGTGGCTTCTCATTCATAACTCTACGTACAAGTTGGAAACAATCCAGAAGATTCTATCGGACGCGGCTGTACTCCCTGACGCGGACGTCACCTGGTGCGCTGCAGACGACATACTCGATATTCATAGACTCAACGAACACCAACCCTATGTCGTGATGGACTTGGGCTTATCTGTTAATAGCACTATTGAGGATCTGGACGCTGTGTGGAGCACAATACCGACAGCAGCTACCAGGAGGAGGCATTTAAATAACTTAACCATAAACGCTGTTGTCATTGTAAGTCTCATAATTAGTCATCTTTTACATCTATTGAAATAAAATATAATATTAAAATAATTGAACGACTAGACTTCGCACATTCAAAGGCCAACACACGACAACAAAACAAAAACCAAAATTGCACCTCGTAAACCAAATGTGTTACACAAAAATTGGCCAGGGATCAAACTCGAACCTCGTGAGCAAACACTGGACATGTGGCCAAAAATTATTAAAGTAAATGGTGGTCTTATAGGTTAGCGAGATTCTTTTCAGGTAACTCTGTACATAAGAACTGTTACATGAATAAAGAAAGATAATTTTCTAAACAGAAATGAACAATAGTAACAAAGCATATAGGTACGACAAAAATATTTAAGTATGTAAGTTTTAAAAAAATACTACTTAACTTTAACTTTAGTAGAAGGCGGCGGCTTGGCTGTGCTCCGGGCATTGCTGATCTCCACGACCGACAGTGGCTACTTCGCCTCATGCAGGCAGAATACATTATGCTTATATTTAAATATATAAGTATATACAATATTTTTCAATGACCTGATCAATACTTACTTTATTTTATCGTATACAGATCAATTTATAAATATTTAAATAAAGGACCTACTATTAATAAATGAATAAAAATAATAATTATTTAGGTAAAGCTACTTATAAATAGAAAATCTGCGTTAGCTCACCGCCAGTGGGCAGCGTTCCCAGAAGGCTGGCAGCATTTCCACGCTGGCATTACATTAAGCATTACCATGGCACCGACACATCTTCCTGAGACTAATTCAAACGCTGGCAGCGCTGCTTCAACGGCTGAAGGCCTCAAACGGCGGAAATATGAAAATCTCTCTAAAGATTTCATTTTTGTTCCGTTTGGGGTAGAAACTTTGGGCCCCTGGGGCCCATCTGCTAAAAGCTTTTTTAAGGGCCTTAAAAAAAGCTATTTGAGGCCTTGGGAGACCAGAAGGCCGGTACGTATTTTGCACAAAGAATTAGCATGACGTGATAGCTGTGGCTCCCATATAAGTGGGCTATTCACGTAAGAAGCATTATTGGAGTGCGCAGTACTAAACAGTTCCCCCTGGCCGTAGGTCTCACAGCCGCAGTACTTCAAGGGCTGGTCGGACCTCTCCAACAGACAGATCGACACTTTTCCGAAACTGACGTACCCGATGCTGATGCACTGTGCAGAAGACTTGCGTTTCTGGTGAGCACCCACTCACTCACATAAGGTATCATCTCTATTCTTAAACGTTTAAGAACATTTGTTCATATAAAATTGTAAGTCTTAATAAAATAGAGATGATTCTCGTGTCATTTTTTTAATTTTTTAGAGTCAACAAAGGCGTGATTAGATTTAATGAACGGATGATGGGAAAACTGTGTGAGGGCGTCATAGTTGTTTGCACATTTTGGACAGTAGTAGCATTCTAATCACTATTGTCACGTCATTTTTGTATATTAAATAATTTTTATGTAAACGTAATAATAATGTAATATATAAAGTAATAATAACAATAATGTTCAGTTTGTAAAAATATTTTTCATGGCTCGTAAAACAAAGAAAACACAATAAAGCGAAATCTCGCAGATGAAAAACAAAATTATAAACAGGCTCTGTACCGCTTCAAATAACCCAAATATTCGTTTACACAGTCAAACTATTACATTATTTAAAGGAATGAAACCAATTGAGTGAACCCCAGGGCAGACCACGATAGGCCAGTTTTGCTGCTAGCGCCTGACAAATATGAAATATTCTATCCACACCTACTTTGCGAACAGGCTTCCTTAGGCTCACAATTATTAATAAATGCTTATTTAATAGATCTTTCAACACGTTTTCATTAGCAATCTTTGAACATGATTTTCACCCCCTTCAAAATGTCGGATCGATTTGAAACTTGGCGCAACGACCGCTGGCATGATGATCATTTAATAAAATAGTTTTATTGACGGTCCGGCCTCTTGGAACACGGTAGCGTCTTACGCCACGTACTAGGCGTGTACGCACCTGCTGCCTTCCTTGGATATGATAGCCGTGCCCCATGCCATTGGTGGTAGGACGTCTTGTGAGTACGCAAGGGTAGGTGTACCGCTGCGCTGACTATTTCTGCCGTGAAGCAGTAATGCGTTTCGATTTGAAGGGTGGGGCAGCGTTAGACCTTAGAACTCATATCTCAAGGTGGGTGACGGCATTTACGTGGCATATGTCTAACCGGTAACCACTTAACACCAGATGGGCTGGGAGCTCGTTTAACCCTCTATGCAATAAATAAATAAATAATAATAATAATAATACCTCCACCAGAATCGAACCCTACATGCTACGCTACACGCGCGGTGGTCATAGAACCTATCATTGGTTAGAAGAGCTTGATTACTCAGAGTTGACAGGGGAGTTCCGTGTACTGGTGATGCGTTGAGTGAAATGGTTAGATTATGAAAGAATCATATAACGACTTAATAATATGTTTTCACTAATATGATGCAGTAAAAGCCCATTCTTGTTTACTATGTTAACTATCATCGTTATAGAGTAAAATTGCAAACACACAATAGTATAAAAAACACGCTTTGGTAATGAGGTGCTTTTTAAGATATTTTTTAATTTAACCTTTTATTTTTGATGCCTGTTGATTCTAAGGAACCCTATACCGCCCTCTCTTCTCTTCCTATCAATAAATTCGTAACTCACATCTCAGCCAGTAGACAACGTAGCAACAAACAGCTATTACCTACAGAGACAGTCATCTATACTAATAACTAGTCAGGTCATAAGTATTGTCACACAGTAAAAACTTTTCTTTTAGAATGCTGGCCACAAAACAGTTTATTGAATTCGAATTTCGAATTGTTCATGAAAATAAAAATGTATACTTTTTAGAATTTTACTCATTTTTTAATAAGGAGTGGACGCTTAAAGAAGACCGTGTTGCAGTTATTGCGTTGCATCGTTGCGGTTACGCACCAATTCAAATTTTTAACATACTGAAAAATTTGAATATAACCAAAAGATTCGTTTATCGTACCATCAAACGATACAATGAAGACTCTAGTGTAGATGACAGGTCAAGAAGTGGTCGCCCTCGGTCTGTTAGGACTCCAGCAGTGATAAAAGCTGTGAAGGCGCGAATTCAAAGAAATCCCAAACGTAAGCAGAAACTGTTGGCCCTTCAGATGGGGTTAAGCAGAACCACGGTGAAAAGGGTGTTAAATGAAGACTTAGGGCTTCGGGCATATCGAAGAAAAACAGGACATCGTTTGAATGCTCGTCTAATGGACCTGAGACTGAAGAGATGCCGCGCTTTGTTGAAGCGGTATGCGGGAAAAAAATATCGGGAAATTCTTTTTTCGGATGAAAAAATTTTTACCGTAGAAGAGAGCTACAACAAACAAAATGATAAGGTGTACGCACACAGTAGTGAAGAAGCGAGCAACCGTATTCCGCGTGTCCAACGAGGTCTTTTTCCATCCTCGCTCATGGTATGGTTGGGAGTTTCTTATTGGGGCTTAACAGAGGTATATTTTTGTGAGAAAGGTGTAAAAACGAATGCAGTTGTGTATCAAAATACAGTCCTGACGAACCTTGTGGAACCTGTTTCTCATACCATGTTCAATAACAGGCACTGGGTATTCCAACAAGATTCGGCGCCAGCTCATAGAGCGAAGAGCACACCAGACTGGCTGGCCGCGCGTGAAATCGACTTCATCCGGCACGAAGACTGGCCCTCCTCCAGTCCAGATTTGAATCCGTTAGATTACAAGATATGGCAATACTTGGAGGAAAAAGCGTGCTCAAAGCCTCATCCCAATTTGGAGTCACTCAAGACATCCTTGATTAAGGCAGCCGCCGATATTGACATGGACCTCGTTCGTGCTGCGATAGACGACTGGCCGCGCAGATTGAAGGCCTGTATTCAAAATCACGGGGGTCATTTTGAATAAACTTTAGTGTCATAAGAATCTATGTTTTGTTAAGTTCATTTTGGTATATGAATGGTTACATAATGAATAAACTTGTTTCAATTATTTTACATTAAACATGTGACAGAATTTATGACCTGACTAGGTATATAAATCTATAGTGATTTTTACGGATGTTCCGTTATAACTACTGAACCATGCATCTGATTGACTTGAAACTTGGTATCCATGTAGAAAATACATGTACTTAATGGATAGGCTTATATTTATATGAGTGTTGGACTCCCTACACCAGTTGTGGGGGCGTTAATGATGAGAATGTTTGTGGGGTGTGAGAAATAATAATGTTATTTTTAAATGCCCAGCGAAGCGGACGGGTGCAGCTTGTATTATATAAAGTTAAAAGTTTGCGGCTCAAACCAACTTAATGAAATACTGATTTTGCTTCACGTTTAGGTTTAATCTCAAGCAAGTGGACGAGTACGGCGTGGAGTTGAATGGGTCATTCACGGGCACGGTCGGGCTGCTGCAGCGCGGCCGGGCGGAGCTCGGAGTGGCCTCCATGTTCATGAGGTCCGACCGCTGGAGGGTGCTGCACTTTAGCTCCGAGACTGTAGCGCTGCTGTAAGTCGGCTTAGATCCGCGGCACAATGCTGTTTCTGCCGTCGTTTATGATTTGATCAGAGCCCTATCTCGATGGACCCTCATTTTAAGCCATCTAATTACTGGTGGTAGGACCTCTTGTGAGTCCACGCGCGCAGGTACCACCACCCTGCCTATTTCTGCCGTGAAGCAGTAATGCGTTTCGGTTTGAAGGGTGGGGCAGCCGTTGAAACTACATTTGAGACCTTAGAACTTATAACTCAAAGTGAGTGGCGCATTTACGTTGTAGATGTCTATGAGCTCCAGTAACCACTTAACACCAGATGGGCTGTGAGCTCGTCCACCCATCTAAGCAATAAAAAATTTATCTAATATGCTCCTGGACCGGCTTTTGTTATACATATGTGTGATGTCCCTTAATGAATGTGTTCCAGAAACGCGTTCATGTTCCGAGCCCCGGCGCAGTCGTCGGTGTCCAACATATTCCTGTTGCCACTGAGTCGCGGGGTGTGGTGCTGCGCCGCCG
This sequence comes from Bombyx mandarina, assembly GCF_030267445.1. Lineage (NCBI taxonomy): Eukaryota > Metazoa > Arthropoda > Insecta > Lepidoptera > Bombycidae > Bombyx > Bombyx mandarina. The sequence continues at coordinate 16,677,559 of NC_143219.1, read as the reverse complement.
CCCTGCTCTGCGGCAGCGCGGTGCTGCTGGCCGTCCTGTCCTGCCGACTTGTCGCTGCGGACCCTACCCTGCAGCTGCTGACCCTCCCCGAAATATTTGTATTCTCCATCGGAACTGTTTGTCAACAAGGTCATCTTTTTTTCTTCCTTTTTTTTATTGCTTAGATGGGTAGACGAGCTCACAGCCCACCTGGTGTTAAGTGGTTACTGGAGCCCATAGACATCTACAACGTAAATGCGCCACCCACCCTAAGATATAAGTTCTTAGGTCTCAGTATAGTTACAACGGCTACGCCACCCTTCAAACCGAAACGCATTACTGCTTCACGGCAGAAATAGGCGGGGTGGTTGTACCTACCCGTGCGGACTCACAAGAGGTCTTACCGCCAGTAATTATGCAAATTATAATTATGCGGGTTTGATTTTTATTACACAATGTTATTCCTTCACCGTGGAAATCAATCGTGAACACTTGTTAAGCACGTATTTCATTAGAAAAATTGGTACCCACCTGCGGGACTCGAACACCGGTGCATCGTTAGATACGAATGCACCGGACGTCTTATCCTTTAGGCCACGACGACTTCAACTTTCTTCGATTAATTTAGAATTAGCGTCTGATTAGGGGAGGTTGCGACACTGACGTTGTGATATAAATATGATTTGGTAGCTGGTCTGAATTCGAAAAGAAACCAAATTAAAAACATTATCTCAACACTTCCCAGGGTTCTACATCATGCCGAAGCTGTTATCAATCCGCATGATAATGTTCCTAACTCTGCTGACGTCATTATTCACATTCACTGCGTACTCCGCGAAGATCGTGGCCATCCTGCAGACCCCCAGCGCCGCGGTGAGGACGGTGGCCGACCTCGCTGACTCGCACATGGACGTGGGCATTCAGGAGACCACCTATAAGAAGGTTTACTACGCTGTGAGTGATCGCACATTCAACTTAATTTGTGTGCGTAAGCTTTTGTATAATTAATGATGTCGAAGAATGTTGAGCTTGAGACATGAGGTTTAATACCGACCCTCATGTGCTGCGGCGCGGCGGTCCCGCCTCGACCGCTATACTGTTGTATATTATTACTTCCTGTTCAAGTATGTTTGATCTATTATATTTTTCACAATTAGAGATATAATGTCGGATATCCATGACTTTGACATGTTAAAACATTACATTTGAAAACTCAAAATTGCGGATTGTAATTACTTCTGAGGTGTTGGTGATTTTCTTTGTGACTGAGTTAAGATTTATTTTAATTCCCGATCTAACAATTATGGCCTAGAATGTAGAGGTTGAGATCCTAAGAACGAAATAACGAAACTGCGTGTATTCGGCGTTAAAAAGTATTCTTGGCACGACTGAGAAGACGTCCATCCGACTTCGTGGGCGGTCGGAGCACAACACTTCTGTTTACCGTCTGGGCTTCAAGTCTAATTGCTTAACAGCATGGTCCGTAGGAACACCCCTATTAGGATAATATCTTTTATGTAAGGGTATTCTGAACTCCTACGTGTTGTTCTTCACTCAGGAGAGCACGGACCCCAGCATCCTCCGTCTGTTCCATCGCAAGGTGGCTCCGCTGGGCGAGCGCGTCTACATGTCCGTGGTGGAAGGAGTCGAACGCATGAGGACTGGACTCTTCGCTTTTCAGGTCATTTGAGATTAATTAAATAGTGTTGCTGATTAATAAGGCATTTAGTTATGTAACTATATACTTTATACTTTTTCAATAAATCAAAACATATAACTAGTCAGGTCATAAGTATTGTCACACAGTAAAAACTTTTATTTTAGAATGCTGGCCACAAAAAAGTTTATTGTATTCGAATTTCGAATTGTTCATGAAAATAAAAATGTATACTTTTAGAATTTTACTCATTTTTAAATATGGAGTGGACGCTTAAAGAAGACCGTGTTGCAGTTATTGCGTTGCATCGTTGCGGTTACGCGCCAATTAAAATTTTTAACATACTGAAAAATTTGAATATAACCAAAAGATTCGGTTATCGTACCATCAAACGATACAATGAAAACTCTAGTGTAGATGACAGGTCAAGAAGTGGTCGCCCTCGGTCTGTTAGGACTCCAGCAGTGATAAAAGCTGGGAAGGCGCGAATTCAAAGAAATCCCAGACGTAAGCAGAAACTGTTGGCCCTTCAGATGGGGTTAAGCAGAACCACGGTGAAAAGGGTGTTAAATGAAGACTTAGGGCTTCGGGCATATCGAAGAAAAACAAGACATCGTTTGAATGCTCGTCTAATGGACCTGAGACTGAAGAGATGCCGCGCTTTGTTGAAGCGGTACGCGGGAAAAAAATGTCGGGAAATTCTTGTTTCGGATGAAAAAAATTTTACCGTAGAAGAGAGCTACAACAAACAAAATGATAAGGTGTACGCACACAGTAGTGAAGAAGCGAGCAACCGTATTCCGCGTGTCCAACGAGGTCATTTTCCATCCTCGCTCATGGTATGGTTGAGAGTTTCTTATTGGGGCTTAACAGAGGTACATTTCTGTGAGAAAGGTGTAAAAACGAATGCAGTTGTGTATCAAAATACAGTCCTGACGAACCTTGTGGAACCTGTTTCTCATACCATGTTCAATAACAGGCACTGGGTATTCCAACAAGATTCGGCGCCAACTCATAGAGCGAAGAGCACACAAGACTGGCTGGCGGCGCGTGAAATCGACTTCATCCGGCACGAAGACTGGCCCTCCTCCAGTCCAGATTTGAATCCGTTAGATTACAAGATATGGCAACACTTGGAGGAAAAGGCGTGCTCAAAGCCTCATCCCAATTTGGAGTCACTCAAGACATCCTTGATTAAGGCAGCCGCCGATATTGACATGGACCTCGTTCGTGCTGCGATAGACGACTGGCCGCGCAGATTGAAGGCCTGTATTCAAAATCACGGAGGCCATTTTGAATAAACTTTAGTGTCATAAGAATCTATGTTTTGTTAAGTTCATTTTGGTATATGAATGGTTACATAATGAATAAACTTGTTTCAATTATTTTACATTAAACATGTGACAGAATTTATGACCTGACTAGGTATATAATTTACTTCTCCCCACCGGCTGGCCGACTCATCAGTGCACGGCGTAACCTGCTGTCCTGTGCTGATGGCAGCCGAAGTCTATTATGTTGGAACCATCTAAGAATGTTTACTTCACACTTTTATGTCATTTGTCGCGATGAAAAATATTTTATGTTTAAAAAATATTTTATCAAGACGGTAATTTTTTTTAATTTTTTTTATTGCTTGCTTAGATGGATGGACGAGCTCACAGCCCACCTGGTGTTCGGTGGTTACTGGACCCCCCTTATTTCTATATCATAAATGCGCCACCCACCCTGAGATAAAGGTTCTAAGGTCTCAGTATAGTTACAACGGCTGCCCCACCCTTCAAGCCGAAACGCATTACTGCTTCGCGGCAGAAATAGGCAGGGCGGTGGTACCTACCCGTGCGGACTCACAAGATGTCCTACCACGAGTAAACTGAAAGCTTTTTATATATTTATCAGACCGCTATATCCTGTACCTGAGGCCGTTTATAAAAAGTTTATAAAAAGGAAGTCGTCGTGGCCTAAAGGATAAGACGTCCGGTGCATTCGTATGAAGCGATGCACCGGTGTTCGAATTCCGCAGGCGGGTACCAATTCTTCTAATGAAATACGTACTCAACAAATGTTCACGATTGACTTCCACGGTGAAGGAATAACATCGTGTAATAAAAATGAAACCCGCAAAATTATAATTTGCGTAATTACTGGCGGTAAGACCTCTTGGGAGTCCACACGGGTAGGTACCACCACCCCGCCTATTTCCGCCGTGAAGCAGTAATGCGTTTCGGTTCGAAGGGTGGGGTAGCCGTTGTAACTATACTGAGACCTCAGAACTTATATCTCGAGGTGGGTGGCGCATTTACGTTGTGGATGTCTATGGGCTCCAGTAACCACTTAACATCAGGTGGGCTGTGAGCTCGTCCATCCATCTAAGCAATAAATAAAAAAAACGTGAGCAGCCAATAAATGCGGACCACTCCGTTAAATGCGGGCCCCGGGGCTGACCTCACGATAACAGCGGCTAATCAAAGTTCTTTACCGCGTTAAACTTTCAAAAGTACCCGTTACCTGATGGTTCTTAGTCGAGACGTACTGAAGGTTGGAAACATTAGGATAACGGCGCTACTCTTCTTACTACTCTCAACCTCACCGTGCGGACTCACATGAGGTCCTACCACCAGTTATTTTACTGCAAATTTTCTTCTAAATCCGATGGGACATTTTTGCGTAATGCAGTAACAGGCATAGAAAGCATTATATTAATAGTTTTGTGCTAATAAACCTCGAAGCAAGTCTCCGTGTTTCCATTATTATAGAAATATAGGTACACAAATTGTCGATACTCCACAGAATCGTTTCATGTTTCTGTTTGTTGCTCGTAAAATCTTGCAGGTGGAACGCAGTTCTGGGTATGAAATTATCAGCAAGACATTTACCGAAAGCGAAAAGTGTGGTTTGATGGAGATCGAAGCGTTCAAGCTGCCGATGGTGGCCGTGCCGCTCAGGAAGCACTCCGGATACCGGGAGCTGTTCGGCACGAGGTGCGCTGTCGCAACCAGTCACAAACTCACCACATTAGACCTTCTTATTTCGAGTAACAGCTGAACTTGAACGCCCCCTGTACAGATTCCCAACGTATTTAATGGAGAATCGTACGCTGTGCTAGTATTTCCCTTCGAGAGTTGGAGTTTATACGGGTAGTTGAGTGATACATTCGGTAGTTACGGTAGGCAGCGGCTTGGCTTTGCCCCTGGCATTGCTGAAGTCCATGGGCGACGGCAACCACTCACCATCAGGTGGGCCGTATGTTCGTCTGCCTACAAGAGCAATAAAAAAAACAGATCGGGTCATCAGAGAGATGAGAACACACAGCAGGAAATGCACGAAGATCCAAGACCTCCATAGGCCCAGAGTCTGTAAGCGAGGAACGACAACCGATCAACTAATTACAGCTAAGAACGTGTGTTTGTGTGTGTGTGTTTGTGTGTGTGCAGGTTGCGTTGGCAGCGCGAGGTGGGGCTGATGTCGCGGGTCCGCGCTATATGGCTGGCGGCCCGGCCGCGCTGTGAAGGTCGCGGTGTTGGCTTCCGAGCGGTACGGCTGCTCGACATGCTGCCTGCCCTACAGGTGTGGCGCGTGATTGCACTACCTCACGTGTCTTTACACACGTGTGCGAAGGGTGTGCTGGCAAATAGCACCAGGGACACAAAGCATACCACCTTTTTTCCGACACAAAACTGGAATTTGTAGTCCCCTCTTATAGCGCTGCACTCACAGAGTCCGTTTCGTTAACAGATGCTCGCAGCCGGGGGACTTGTTGCCGTCGTTTTACTCATCCTAGAAAATGTATATCACCACTACTCCAGAACGGGGAATGTTTTGCGTCGGTAAGGTCTAAACGTGTGTCAGTTCAATCTCTGCGGCTTTTGTATCTTGAGGCACCAGTTGATGAAAACTACATGTTGATAAAATACCAGATATGAGCTAAGGCTTTAATCCAAATACCTGCGGAGTCCTTTCGTCCGCACCAGGTTTGCTCAGCAAGGGCGTGCGGTCAGGCTCACTCCTCGTATCGAGAGACTGCCGGAGAGCTACTAGAGCCGGTAAACACCTTTCTACTTTTAACATTCTTCAAAATATTCCTAATTCTATTGCCTAATTCCTTCTGCTCCTATGTTGAGTCGGTACTACTAGTAACTGTGTGTTATGGGCTCGGGATTTACTTGCTCCCGCTCACTTCTATTATAAACTAATCGTGAGTTACATGTTATTGTAATGCAATTAAGGCCTTCGTTTCATATCTCGTCGTAAAGTTGATAGAATCAATGCCAACCATCTCCAGGTGTCCCGGGAATCTGTCTCGGCCACATTAGTGAAATAACTTGCAATGCGGGTAGAAAGTGACTTATTTCACTGTTTGGGCCAAATAAGATTGTCCGAAAAACAAAATATTTTATTTCATTAAAACGAATACCTATAATATATTTACTCAAGAAGTTGCTGTGTACATACATGCTGTGTAGAGATACTTCATGAAGTCAAAAAAGGAATAAACTGTAGTAGGTCAATAAATGGAAAACAATTACGTTTATTTCTCAGCTAGAATTTATTGTTTAAGTGCGCTTTTTATAATATTACATCCCAGGAGCACGGCACTTCCATCCACGGTCGTGGCTGCAGTATGGATCCCTTAGATCGTAGAAGGATCGGGTAGGAGCTGGTCAGAAGCAGTAGACGAGCACCAGCAGCAGCAGCGCGAGCAGCAGCAGCAGCAGCAGCGCGCGGTCCAGCACGCGGCCGCACGCGCCCCACCACGCGCTCTGCTCGCACGACCACTCCTGCAACACGCGCGCCCGCACTCCTCGCTACTGTACCGTCCGACGCCGTCAGACAGCTTTTTTTATCCTACCTATGCTGATAGCCTTGAGAGGCTATTTCAGCTTCACCCTAGCGTGTGTAGGTGAGCTCACGGGGCTCAAACCGGAGTGTTGCTAACACTGACCCTAGCAAGAGCAGTGCTTCGCAGAATCTACCACCGGATCGGAAACGCGACCCCTGAGAAAATCCGGCGAAAAACTCAGTGGGCTGCATCTATGGGTTAATTCGCTCGTCGAGCCCTTCGTCGCAAGCGACGGGTTCAACGAGGACGGTGATCGATGCTTGTGGTACCTAAAAGCACCGTTAATGGATCGTGTGTCAGACAGCGCGACACAGAAGCCGACTTGCCGATTGCAACAGAATAATAGTTGTCTTACTGTGCAAACCAGGATTGGTTGATGGCAGGACTTTGCGAATATATTTTGTACTGAGCGCCACAAAATTACTTCGAAAAACATTCATATTTTTTAACGTAGGTACGCTTTAATGAGAGAGAAAGAGAAATCATTGCAAAAAACAGCTAAGTGCTTAGGATCTGTATACAGAGGTAGCGCTGAAAACATATTTAATAAAATGTAAAATTATGAAACAAAAATATATGCGGTTTTAACTTAGATAGGTGCCTATAATTTTAAAAAAGATGTGTGGTGTCGTGGGGCTCCAGATAGGAACGAAGTTCCTTATTATAAAAATATTAATTTTAAGTTCCATTCGAGGTATAAAGAAAATAAAACTGGAGGTTTCGCAACAACCCACGGTCATTCGGTAACGTGCGAACTTATTGTGGTACACTTTATTCACGGTTGTTTGCATAAAATTTAGTGTATTACGCACACGAACGCTCTGAGATCGTGGTCAATAAATGATAAAAAAATATGTTATTTTTTGTACGCTATTACAAAGTTAAGTCGTACACTGTGTGTATTACTAATAAAAATCTTACGTTACGGACGTTTTTTCCCGCTTAGGGTACCCCTCCGCATCGTCCCATAAGGAACTTCGTTCCAAAAATCCAGAGAAAGATACAAATACTGTTATATATTTCAAATTGACTTATGAATTATATGTGGTACTGACCGGTAGTGGAGTGAGGTCACAAGTATTAGAGAGGTTGGAGATGAGGCTCCGGAGCGGCGGGGGCGGAGCGCGGCGGCAGCGCTGCACGCGACCCACGAGCGCCGCCGCCACACAGCACGCCGCCGCGCACACCGCCGCCGCCGCCTGCACGCGCGACACCCGCGGCGCGCTGCCCGCCTCGCCCAGCCGGCTCGACACCGACATCTGCCTGCGCACACAACTTCACCTCAACGCACGACCCCATCCAACTGTCTCAGGCTTATTTTATTCAATGCTCTAGTTTTATTACTAGCTACAATGGGCAGATTGCGGTAGGACCTCTCGTGATTCCGCACGGGTAGGTACCACAACCCCGCCTATTTATGCTGTGAAGCAAGTAATGCGTTTCGGTTTGAAGGGTGGGGCAGCCGTTGTGACTATACCGAAACTTTACAACTTATATCTCAAGGTGGGTGGCGCATTTACGTTGTAGATGTCTATGGGTTCCAGTAACCACTTAACACTAGGTGGGCTGTCAGCTCGTCCACCCACCATAGCAATAAAAAAGAGGATGCTCGAGACATATGTAACTTTTCGATTTCCACGGACAAATATTACCGGATAACCGGTGAGAGTATTAATAGTACATGCAAGCACTGGGGAGGAATTAACAGTACTGCTAGGAGTCTAAGGCAGACCCAACGTCATCTAGACCATTAGTGCAGGCCGGCCGCTCTTCACCGACACTGCAGATTTTACCATAATATAGAGATGAACGCTGAAACCGCGGCTAGTGGTGGTCTAGTGGCGGGCGGCAAGGCAGCCGCGGAGAGCAGAAGCAGGAGCACCACGGCGAACACGGCGCCGGCTGCCAGCGCGTGTGCCGGGGCGCGTCTCCGGAAGGACATCCGGAACATTGCCACGCGAGCTTCCACCTCGCCACGGTCCTGGCTCTGCACCGCACTGGACAGAGCCGTCACATCCCACGCTCCTGACTCGAACATACTGTATATCTTGAACATTACATATAATTTTTAATGAGTGATCATTATGAATATCCATTTTCTTTAAAAATAATAATAATAATCATAATAATATAAAAATAACTCACTCTTTTGTCAATCACGAAATCCATTTCGTCACTATTGTGCATCCTAGAACCGAACTTGAACGTGCAAGTCTGCATGTCGTTGGGCCAATTGTCTAACTGCATAGAAATTGGAGTGCTAATGTCCAATCGCTTTATCCAGGAGACGGAGCCGTTATTAGATACACGGGCGCGTAGGGCGTAGTCCCCGGCGGTGGTTGCAGCCGCGTTTAGCAGTACCACGTCAGGCCTCCACAAGCGGTCCGAGGACACCAGCCAAGTGCTGCAGCCCCACTCCCCTGCGTTCCAACTCAGTCGTTTGTCGATCCAATTCTGTAACAGTAAATTAAAGGTCCATTAATTAGGTACACAGGTTGATTTTGGACTCCGATACCTCTAAATATCTCCGCTGTCTCGTGGCACCGAATTAGTTCGGTAGCATCTGATATTAAATACTTGTTGTACTTCGTTCAATATAGTCTTTTAGCTATATTAGCAATGAGCTCCAGTAGCCTCTAATTATTAATAATGCGTATGAATTTGGAACATGGTTTCAAGAAATCATAACTTAGTGCACGCCTTGTGTACATACCATTTGAAGATCTGCCAGTATCCGCACTGTGGACTCGGACTCACGAATGTTAGCATGTCTCAAATGCAGGGTCAGGTTGACTACGATTTTGGAGTCGGGGGGAGACTCCCGATCGTACGTTGCGAGGAGCGAGTCGATCATGAGGGACAGTGATGTTGCGTTTTCGCATTCTGCCGCACTAGCTATAGCTGGAAAATATATGATTAGATGATGATTTTGAGGTCAGAAGATTTTAACAATAAGTTATGCAATCCAGCAGTACTCCACTCCATTCTATTAAATCTCGGTATTAGGACATATCGAAATGTTTTTAAATTGGTATGCTATACATGCTATACATTTCTGAATCTATATGGATCTAATATGGATAAAGCCAGATAAATCCAATCCAGGCTCCGTAAAAATCAACTCAGATTTTTACTTCGAGCTTCCACGGAGCAGGGCATGCACTTACGTAAGACGAACTGAGCTGGTAACACAATCTTATGCAAAGTATTCTCTCATGGAGTAAATACTTCGTATGATTACGGAAGTACTGAATAAACACATTTGGCAATGGCAACCCGAAACAATATTTAGGACCTTATCCACAAACCCTCTGTGTCTCTAAAAATCTAAGTTAGCACAGGAAGGATCAGCTTGCCCTGTTATCGGGAGGTTGTGAAATGTGATTGCGGACTTTTGAAACAGTCAGCTTCTCGTAGTTTGGTACCTACTATATGTCGTATTAGTTTAATGTTACAAGTGACAAATTATAGTAAAGACAAGTCAAGTGTCATAGTAATTTGTCTTCTTGTTAAACTTACCACAAGTGAGGAGAAACGGTAACAGAATAATATAAGTCGTCGACATTTTATGACAACTGATCTATTGAAGCTATCCCGAGTGAATGGTAGACCGTGCAGAGGTCGCAAACATTAGATGCATAATCATTTTTTTTTCTTCAGCTACAAGCTTATTCTGCTCTATTATTCAGTTTTCGATAGCTCCACATGCTTGCATAATCAGCTTAATATAACATGAAGGGAGGACTGACGCCCTGATCATTTTCTTAAAAAGCGTGACGTCATCAATGGTGACGTCATTACCTTCACCATCCATTATCATTTCTCTTGTCCTTTTTTGGGATGGAGGTGTAAGTATTCTAGCTACACCCGGACGGGTAAACGAGCTCACGGCCCAACCGATGTTAAGTGGTTACCGAAGCCCATAGACATTTACAACGTAAATGCCGCTATCTACGTCGAGACACGAGTTCTAATGTCTCAGTTTTTACAGTACAACGGCTGCTCCATTCTTCTAACCGAAACCCACTACTGCTTTACGGCAGATATAGATAGGCAAGGTGGCGGTACCTAGTCGTGCGGACTCAGAATATATCATACCATCATTAAAGAGCGCACACACGCAAGCTAAACTTAAATAATATGTAGTTCTTCTATGTAGGATAGCAGAACTTACGACACCACATGAACAGCTCGCGCTGAGCTTGCTGCGCGACGACGTGTGGGTGCGTACGATCAAAATAAGCAAATGAGAAATCTATAAAATTGGCTTGGCGCTAATTTATATAATCTTCTTCTTCTTCTTTCTTTCCTATTACCCTCTGCTGGGGTGTAGGGCTCGAATCAAATCCTTCCATCTACATCGGTGTTGGGCAGTCTGTTCTTCTAGCTACTCCCACGTCATGCCCAAGACGCCTAGCTCCTGCTCCGCTGAGCGACGCCAAGTTGTTTTGGGACGGCCTCTCTTCCTTTTGCCAGATATTTTCCAGGTCAATGCTCTCTTCGTGGAAGTGAATAAGTGGATTTAGATAATACACTATTAAAATGTATACAGGAAATTGTTGTTGCTCTCTGACAACGGGGTGCGTGGGCGCATTATCTGCGAGGGTTTCCGTCTACCCAAGGACAATTCACATTTCGCTCGGATACCAAACATACAAATGTAATGAACCTAAGTTAAAATATTAACGTTAGCTTGACTAAATTTCAACTTAATTACTGAATACTGAATGGACCGGCCCGTTGCCAATAACCGACGATGACATTGAAACACACAGCTTTATTTTATTTTATTATTTAGGTAGGTGGACCAATTCACGGCCCACCTGGTGTTAAGCGGTTACCGGAGCCCATGGACATCTACAACGCAAATGCCGCCACCTGCCTTGAGATATAAGTTTTAAGGTCTCAGTATAGTTACAACGGCTACCCCACCCTTCAAACCGAAACGCTTCACGGCAGAAATAGGCAGGGCGGTGGTATACCCGTGCGGACTCACAAGAAGTCCTACCACCAGTAAAGTTAAGTATAATAATAAGTTGTTAGACGGATAATAGAGTTCACAGCCAACCTGATGTTAAATTGTTACCTACATAAGTGGTGCCATCACCACGTAAATGCCTTGAGACACGAAGACTATGTGTCTCCAGTGCATAGTGAATACGCAAGTTATAAGTTTTGCGGGCTTAACACACATTTTGATTCACATGATATTATTCTTTCTCGGCGAACGTCAGCTATGAAGTAAGTCTATATCTCATTAGAACAATGATTAACTGCTTGCGGGCTCTGAACACCAACACAGTCGCATCGTTCGATACGAGTAAACCACGCGTACCGGATCGGAACTGCGACCTACTGAGAAGATTCGGGGAGAAACTCAGTGGACTGTGCCTATGGAGTAGTTTGTAGGTCGAACTCTACCTACGTCTTAATCGACGAAGAAAGTAACCGGTGCTTGAAGACCGTAAAAGCAACGAGATTGTAACCGGGGGATGGGATAAGACATGATTTGGGCGACAACGACTTTGCTTTGCTCCACGGCTTGGATCAGATTTGTAATTAGCGGCAGCCACGATAAGTGGGTTATCGCGTCAGGACGCTTTGTCGAAGTAGCGTTCTGGCGCTTATGATACTTATGTACCGATTCTAAATTTAGATTTTCGTGAAGATCGATATTCCTTATGTACCGCGGTGCTCCGATGGCTATCCTGCAGAAGCGGGATTGGATAACTTGGAGATAATTCAGGGGCATGCGGGCCGCGTGAGCGAACACTACACTTGCATAGGTCATTAAGGAATGTAGGCAAGTTTTGTAGAGTGTGCCTAATAGAGTACATTCACTGAAGATCGTTCAAAAAAGCTACAACTCCTAGACCATCACGGTTCGTCACTGTATGCCTTTATATCTCGCAGCATACAACTGTTTATTTTGTACATAATTTTTAAGCAAGAAGCACCAGTATCTACATACATAGGTAGTGACACATCGTGTAAGAACAAAGGAACTTTATTAGGATGCCAGAATCAACACTATGCCGTACATACAGTCAACAACAAAACAATTGTTCTTAAAGCAAATTATACGTTAACTTAAACTATATTACAGACAACAGCAAACTCGATAACACTTTACCATTTTATTAAACGTAGAGAAAAGATTGGATCAAGTCCGTGATAGAAATTCTAATGAGTACCTGTTTACTACAGTGAATTGTAACATATTATTTACGGTCCTACTTTGATGACAGAATATTATTTATTACAACAAAATATATACCTAGACCTAAGTACTTAGGAGTTATTTTTACATATCATAGGAACACAAGACTGAAGTGACTTACAAACTTTTAATTACATCATCAATAATCATCGTAGCCAAGTGAGTTGAAGTTTTTTTTATTGTCCGTGTTGGCGGACGAGCGTACGGCCCACCTGATGGTGAGTGGTTAGCGTCTTTCATGGACGTCAGCAATGCCAGAGGCAGAGCTAAGCCGCTGCCTACCGCCTAATACTCTCGACATTTCAATATTCTACATACATACGTACTTATATAACCATTTAACATATTGAGCGAGTTGTTTTCAATGTTTCCAGCAAACGACTACGGGGTGTAGTGGCACGTGTTGGTATATTGGTATGGTATAGTACATAGTATTCGTTGCCCTTTTCTATTTCATTCGTCATTAAAACCGGGTATAGGATTTTCAAGATTGAAAACATACTTGTTTTAATTTGATGTTAACTTTATTGAATAACTAGATGTGTTCTGCAGTTTCATTTGACATTAAATTTAGTGATTCTAAAATATGTAATGAGAGGGTCCACATTCCTGCACAGAACGTATTACTTTCCACGTTAGGCTGCTACGTAGAGGGCGTCCTTAGTGCACACTCATTTATTATCTTTCATATCTTTATGATCAATTTACATAATTACCTTTTTATGATTGTCGTTTCTTTCCAATATAACTTTATTGGTGTTCAAACCGTGAAATGAATATATTTTTTTAATTAGCAACAAAATCAAAAGTGAAACCGTAAAATGTAAAATGCAAATATAAATGTATAATATGTAAGTATACTAAGGTACCTCAAGATGAATACTGACAGTTTTGCTAGTTATTGCGTATGTAATTGCTTCACAAAAAGTAGGTACATTTAATCATCTATCCCATTATTTGCAAGTGATATATGTCTGAAACTTGGCCTTGTCAGATTTTAACAAACAAGAAAACTGATCCACAATACTACTCGATCGTATATCGATACGTCGATGCCACTATTACATAAAGCCATGAGATTCAGAGCTAAGTATCTCTACATTATTATCTAAGTATATTATTTATTGTAACGGGACATTGCAGACCTATAATTAATGTATTTATGCTAACCTATGACACAACATTTACAATGGAAACCTTTAAAAATAGCTTTACTTAAAAATAAATGTAATTAAAAAGATTTTTTGTATAAAATAAAGTCGCAACGGATAACAAAACAAACATTAATATAAACTGAATAATATGTTCAAGTTAAACTTGCATAACAGTTGTACGATCACCGGTACTTGTGAAAACTTATTACTAAGAGTCGGTTAAGATCATTTATTAATACAGTGCATACATTATCTTCATTTCACTGGTCTACTCATTTCCGACGCGAAGTATTCGAGCTTTCCAATTAAAAGGGTAGAATAACTAACTACGAATCTTATATCTTACAATCTAATGGGCCCCCACCTTGACTCTGGGGCGGACAATCCGTCCGGTATGCATTTAAGGCGATGGGCCGTGAGTTGTCCTGCTTGATAGTTGGCTTGTCGTAAATTGAGCCTTGAATGGAGCCTTAATGAATTTGCGTTCAACAGACGTGTGATCAAGCTCGCAGCGCACCTAGCGTTAACTGGTTACAGAAGCTACATCACAACACGTCCCCCATCACCACATAAGTGCCTCTATTGTACGTAATATTTTATATTACTTTTTTGCCGTATAGGCAGACGAGCAGACGGCCCACCTGAGTGGTTACCGACGTCAGCAATGCCAGCGGCAGAGCCAAGCCGCTGCCTACAAATCCGCGGCCTGCCTAAGTGTCGGTCTTCCTACCGATCAAATCGGAGCGCGTGATTGCCGGGGAGTGACGTGGGCCGTGTGCCCTACAACACCAATAGTTACACATATTTTGCGGGTTATTAGATTTTTTTACTTCTACTACTTGTCTTGTCCTCCGACAATAAACGTCGCCATTCATCCCGGCGTTGTGCAACACCCTGCCAGTCCGACACTTGGAGCTCACGTAAATTTCCTTATACAAGCGTCAGTTTGAATTTTATTACAAGATGTTATTTATTGATCGAGGAAGTCGTTCGTGTACAACGTGACAAGTACAGTATTATATAAGATCGGTACCGGCCTGCGGGATTTGATCGCTCAATACGAGTAACATGCCTACACCGGACGTCTTTTCATTTAGATCATGACTCATTATGTAAATTTATCATTACTTTTACAATTATTTATTTATGTCCTTCTTCACACTTCATATTCTTTACGCACCAATTTAAAACATGCAACATATTATTATATAAAAATAGATCCAAAACGCTAAACATGGAATGAAGTCAATTTGTACAGTGATAATGCCTATTTATTAACGGATTCGTAACATTATTTGGGTTTCGCTCGTCCACTCTCGAGTAGATTTCAGTTTATTAATAATACGAGAGTGACTTTGACTTCCGGATATTCCAATATAATCACAGCGAAAACAGTAAAGTCTATGAGATTCAATGGGTACGCGCTCTCGGATGGAAAATTAAATGTATTACGACCATGTAACCGATTATTCTGTATATCAATAGAGATAAAACTTAGCCTCTGCGTTGAACGAATAATTTTGACACCTGGGAAACCATTTAATCAAATGTTCTTGACGTGTATCTAGTGAACACAAAGCACCCGTGCTTCCAGTTTTCGTTTAGCCCGCTGTCTGCAGAGATTAGCTGCCAATACACAGTACAGTACGTGTGCACATCGCCTTACAAAAACAAAGCATTAGCAACGAAACACATTTTTGCTAAATCTGGTTGTAAACTGTAGTGAATCACTTGCGAGTAACACAAAACTTGTTCCAACTACAAAATAGAGGTGAACAAAAGTCGAGTGATGCTGCTAGGTCTGCTGCGAGCTGTGGATGTTTCCGTGGACATGTTGCGTGGGGTGTCCGGGGGGCGGGAGGTAGTGCCAGTAGGGGGGCGCGTCCGGAGCCTGCGCCTGGCACGCCGCGGTCAGACCCGCCCAACTGAACCTGTACGCGTAGCGCTTCCCGTGTACCTGCGCCCGGGAAATGCACACAAATAAATACGGATATGTTCGACGATGGCATACATGGCTTGTAGGAGCTCGCAGATTTTAGCCACTTTAGCTACCGTTCATTCCTACAAATGTTTAGTTCAGTGATTAACAACGCTAAAGATTTAACTAGTGTTTCTCTACGATCAATTGTATCTATTAGCTATAATGTATTTTTTGTTGTTGCTTTACTGAGTGGACGAGCTCACAGCCCACCTGGTGTTAATAGTTACTGGATCTCATAAACAACTACAACATAAATGCGCCACCCACCTTGAGATATAAGTTCTAAGGTCTCAGGACAGTTACAACTTACTTTACTACTAGTAGAAGTTACACAGAAACTAGAGATTGTAAAGCCCTTAACAGACCTATTCTACTAAGTGTTTTCAATTAGAAACATAAGTATATATCGGCGACTAGTATCCGAAGACGACATTTTAAAACGACCATGTGTATGAGTGCAGTTTAACGTTTAGATCGAAATAGACAAGCGACTCTGCGTCGGAGGGAGGCGCTACAGTACCCTGCGGTACAGGACAGCTCACCTTGCTCATGATGTTCTTATCATAATAGTACCGCAGCGCACGCGATAGTTTGTCGTAGTTCATGTTGGGTTTCTGTTTGCGCCGGCCCCAGCGCCGCGCCACCTCATCCGGATCCGACAGGCGGAACTCTCCATCACCAGGGGGACCCTGAAGGACAAGATATTGGACATCTTAATTATTATACCACAATTATCGGGTGTTCTGCGCAATTGAAGAAGGAGAATGACAAAGAATTTCCAACGCAATATGCTTCTTATTGTTTTATGTCTCTTCTCTTGTACTCCAGTCATAGTAAGATATTTAACAAATAAGATACCTCCCAACAGATCCCAGGAGCTCCTGCAGCCAGCTCCTCCAGCAGGAACTGCCAGAGCTGCACCTGTCCTCCTCCAGAGCGCGCACTCAACGCCGCATACCCATCTGAAACTCAACTGCTCTTTACATTTACGCTGCCTGCACAATGTACTGTACCAGCACTGGCCTCGTGACGGCCGACAGCGTGATGCCATTGTCGGCTTTGAGAAATGAGATCGAAGTCTGTTTTTTATTGGAATTTTAAACTGAAACGCATTCATGTTTCACGGCCGTTTAAGCAGGTAGGTAGTAGCAGCCACTTTCTCACTGACCCGAGAGGCGTCATGATAATCGCCTTATCGTTGCCGCTGACTACTCCTCGAATCCTAATCACGCAGGAGCCAATCACCACCGACGCCCTAGACATGTCCTTACAGATCCATCAGATCCAATAAGCTTTGCATTAGACACCTTTAGGAGTAGGGACCCCGGCAACCGTACACGTCGCGAACTCGGCAAAGAGTTCGACATGCAACCTAACCTAAGCATCAGCCCGTTGAGTTTCTCGCCGGATTTTCTCAGCGGGTCGCGATTCCGATCCGGTAGTAGATTTGTTCGCGGAGCAGCTACTCTTGAGTTGTTAGGTCTGCTTTGGAGGCGCTCGGGAGGTTGCTAGCAAAACCCACCCCTCCTGGCTGAGCTTAGAAACCTCGAGTGCTTTATTTAGTACTTTTTTGTATAGCCTAGAAAACGCTTTTATAAACCTTAACTAATCAATAAAACAAAAGACATGTCGCTCGAAGCAAAAGGAAGATTCAAATGAACCGAAGTATTCATTGATAAAACTCATAGCGTTAAAAAGAAATTTTATTTTTTTTATTTTATTTAATGTTATTATCTAATAACTAGGTATACATGTGATCAAATTGAAATAAAATTGTTGTACCGGAAACATCATACTGCTCTATCAAAAAAGTACCAGGAGAAGAACAATAATACACAAGAGTATGTATGCTCTTTCAAAAACGATATACACCTACGCCAACGAATAATCCAATCATCAAAACATTTTTTAAGCGCTTTTTCCGGACTTGAGTTCACTTCCCGCTGCGAATTCTCCTATAAGATCTCTATCGATTGAAAACGGGTGCTGCGAAGTGGTAATTTGAGTTTAAGAAAAAGAAAGAATTCGGCTGGAACAATATCTGGTGAATAAGGTGGTTACTACATGGTATTTGTTCAGTTTTTGGTCAAAAATTAATTCGCAATGATGGCTTTGTGCGAAGGCGTATTATCGTGCTGCAAGATCCAAGACTTCTCTTTCCTCAAGTCTGGCTTTTTTCGTCGAATTTGCTGTCTTAAACGCCGCACTACGCTCAAATAATATACTTCCTTTATCGTTTGATCTTCCGACAAGAATTTTGAGTGCACAACACCGTGATAGTAAAAAACAACACTCAACATTCAGTTTTCATTTTTGATCGACTCTGGCGTGTTTTTTTCGGTTTTGATTTAGTTGAAAGGCGCCACTTCGAAGACTTTAACTAGTTTTCATGTCACACTCGTAAACCCGCGTCTCACCGCCAGTAACAATGCGTTTCATGAATGTTGTGTGGGAATCGAATCGTTCTAGCATGCTCTCAGCGATTCTTATGAGATTGAGTTTTTGGAGAAAATTCAGGTGCTTTAAAGCAGCATGTTTCACATCCAAGTGATTATTTAAAATGGTACGGACTACTCCTGAAACATAGAAAGCTTGGCGGCTATCTTTCTCAAATTTGAATGAGAAGTTTCAATCCCTATTTATTTCACTTTTGCGATGTTAATTCCAGTTTACTGGTAGGACCTCTTGGGAGTCCGCCCGGGTAGGTTGTGAGTCCGCCCGGGTAGGTACCACCACCCTACCTATTTCTGCCGTGAAGCAGTAATGCGTTTCGGTTTGAAGGGCGGGGCCGCCGTTGTAACTATACTTGAGACCTTAGAACTTATATCTCAAGGTGGGTGATTTACGTTAACCACTTAACACTCCGGCTCCGGTAACCACTTAAAACTAGGTGGGCCGTGAGCTCGTCCACCCACGTAAGGTATAAAAAAATGACGAAAATGTTCAAGGTAGGACTCATTAAGCAGTAGGACGAACACACAAAAATGAATCATTATTGAATAGAATATTTGTAGCAAACAACGTGATAATGTCTGACCGTGGTAGAAGTGCTGGAGGCGTCTGTGCTCCGTCGTGCCCAGCCACAGCATCGCCGGGCTATTTCACACTTAGCATCATTAGACCCATGTCGTATGTATTTGTTGACTATTCTCATCAGTATTTTAATGTCATATTTTGCCGCAACGAACTCACATTTTGATTTATTTGGTGTAAATTTAACAATCACTTCACTTAATTTGTTGTAATAACATTACCTTTGTTTTTAAATATTTTTGAATGGATTTGTTTCACGTCACTCAACTATATTGATAATTATAAAATTGTATGAATTTTTGAAACCTTTTTATTGAAATGTCTTAACATAAAAGCAGAAGTTCATTAATTGTCTTGTATACAGATAGACAACACACAAAACAGTTAAGTATCACAATTTCTACTCTAGATAAGAAAAAGGAGATCGTGTGAACGTCAAATTGTTTTTTGAGACGATTGTTTTGTTTGGTGGGTATTGATGGCGTCAGGAAAACTACTTTTACGGCGGCAGCTCGCGTCTGTAATTATCATTTCACGTTTAAGTCTACGACTCGTGAAAACTAATGTAATGCGGTTGTGAGTTGTGAATAAAATAATTGGAAATATTTAGATTATTTCTTCCGAGTTTCAATCACGAAACAAATGAATGATAAAATAATAAACCTAGAGACGTCAGTGATTGTGATCGAATGTCGATGACTGGGCGAACACTAATAGGTAATCATAAATAAACGTTACACATTCACACGACCCGAAGTTATGAATTTCTCCTGCGTTATATGTGCCGGAACTACACGTACGTGACAACAACAATGTTACGTTACATTTTGAATGTGTTTAAAATAATGTTATGATTCACTGTCGCCTAAGCTTCACTCATTAAGACGTTTCTATTAATTACAGTACTTGGGAATGCCAATTAAACTATCGAAGTATAAATATTCAGCGCGTACATGTAAAGGTTACTGTTTAGAGTTTATAATTTAAAAATTTAACTGTTCAAGTTTATTAGTTACAATGAAGACCGATTTCAAAAGCGTAGAATCTGAGTCGTGAGTAATCCGGATATGCGGCCGGATGCGACACCGGAAGCGGACGAGTGAGGACGAGTGCTGCGACACACCATTGCGACCCCCTACCATCTACCACCTACCCCCTCCCACTACCCTCTCGTCCGGACTCAACTGAAATCCTTAAGATTTTGTGCTCTGTATAATAATATATCATTAGAGAGTGTTTAATTTATTAAAAACTAGCGACCCGCCCTCGCTTCGCTTCGGAAATTGTAATTTATTATTGATTTCTTTTATTATTTAATGGATGTTATTATACATATAAACCTTCCTCTTCAATCACTCTATCTATTAAAAAAAACCGCATCAAAATCCGTTGCGTAGTTTTAAAGATTTAAGCATACATAGGGACAGATATAGGGACAGAGAAAGCGACTTTTTTTTATACTATGTAGTGATAGTGATAATAAGGGTTACATTTTTATTACATATTTACACTGTCAATAACGTATTGACCTACTGATAACGTTTATAATACCTCCGATGTCTGACAAACCTTGACCCACTTGATCTTTAGTAAGTTTATCGTCGCTCGCAAACACCGCTAATGACAGGAACACTGACAAGCCGCTTGCATGTGACTAAATTATGTTAAAGTAAGTCAAACAATTTTACAGTTAAAAAATGTTAAAACAAAAAAATATATACTTAGATATCATAGCAGATAAATGAGCAGATATGACATTGTATAATAAGGATACACTGTTTCAGAAAAGCCATTTGAACCGGCCATATCTTACATGAAAGGCACGAAGGATCACCGAGCTAAATGCGCACTGTATTAAAATATTCCCTGTCTACCCTATAATCGAAGTAGCTTGGACTCGCAAGACAAGTAAATCACAGTTGATTTAATTAAGAGTAAAGCCAGTGTTCGGGGCGGCGCGGCGTGTCGGCCGCGGTAATCCACCCCTTGATGCCGTACCCTCGCCTGTACACCGGGGTGAAGAGTCGGGCTTAGCCTCACATGTAACTATAACAATTTAACGCGTCCGTGACCCGGCGCCGCGGCGGGATGGAGCGTCTCAACGAACTGATTACGAGTTCGAAACGAACCTATGTATATACTTAAAAATACGAAATTCATTTTCAGTTTTACCAAAAGTCGTAGTGTAATGAGAAATATGTTCAGAAGTGGTCACGGTTGGCTATTAGCAACATGTTGACATTAACATGAGTCCGTACGTACCAGAACTGCCTTTTAATATTGTGAGATTTAGGAGACGTCTTTAGAGAAGCCTTCGTTGCAGATACCATATATTGTTATACCTAGACACTACACCGCCACCGCGGCACCGGTCACGTTGAGATGAAGCGTATTTTCTCATCTAAGTAAGCCGCCCCTAATCCGAAGCAAAGTTTGAAAGGGTAAAGTTTATTACGCTGTTTAATAAGTTGCAAACGATTTTTTTAATAAACGAACTCGATCCATAATGTATGCGGTAGATAGCATCGCATGCATAATGCAGTAGTGTCCCGCGGTGTGAGGCCAATATAGAGCGCTCTCCTGCCGCCGCCGCCGCCGCCGCCCGCCCAGCGTGGGGTGCCACCCTCGACTCGCCCAGGATATCTTAATGTAACATGGCATTGTACAGTTGGTGCTGATTGTATCGCAACTTGTGATCGCCTTTTATTGCTGTCGAATACAAAATGAGACGGTCAGTGACCAGCGCTGGAATATCGGTGATGTTAGGCATCTAGCGAGGACGTCGCAGATTCCAGTTGAGGCTCTTTTTAATCTCGATTATACAAGAACATGTCGACGACAAGGCGTTGAACTAGAAATGAGTTGTAAGTTTGCAATGTTTGTGAATATTTAGAAGATTGATCGCGTTGTAGTCTGCTGGCTTGTATGAGAACAGTTCACCTACTGACTAGAGGATGCGTATTATACAAGTGAGTGACGTCGTCCACCTCGAGCTCCTTCTGTCGACGTAAATTACTTACTAGTGATAGGACGTCATGTGAGTCCGCACGGGTAGATACCCCCACCCTGCCTATTTCTGCCGTGAAGCAGGCAGCAATAATGCGTTTCGGTTTGAAGGGCGGGACAGCCGTTGTAACATTAAAATTGAGAAATGACAACTCATGTCTCAAGGTGGATGGCGGCATTTACGTTATAGATGTCTTTCGGCTCCGGTAACCAGATTGCACCAGGTGGGCCGTGAGCTCTCCGAACCGTCAAAGCAATAAATAAATAAAAAAATGGTACCGAGTATTGCTAGTCTCCAAAAGACGTTACCTATTTCTGTAGCAAAATAGTCGCGCAAAAGTTTGTATTATTTTAGTTGTGACTTCATGATCATAGTCTTTCGTGAGCACAATATGTGCCCTTGTGCCCGTGCCCGTGTGCGTGTCTAACATCTACTTGTGTTATGAACACCAGTGCTGTGTTTACACTAACCAGTCTCTAATTTTAAAATACTGTTTTTGTGGGAGAGCTTCGAAACCTTACCGACGCGGCGACGTGCGCGATATTCAAATTAATGGCACATGGCTGTAGTTTTATGTAAGAATATTGTGACTGATGATTGGTATTGAATTCCGATCCATGTGTTTATTACACATATACATTTTGTATGTATATATGTGTAATTTAAAGGTTTAAAACGAAACGATGCGCCAGCAGGGCCCTTATGTGGCCTGTTTTTTACTTTTTAGTAATTGCTTAATACAGTCGGGACGTAGTGTTTCTTCTAACAATTTATTTTCCGCAGCCAAAATTGTGATGATTTGTACACAAAGAAAACCGTAAGCAGTATGTTCTTCTGATCATATTCAGTTCGTTGGTAAACGACTGTTCACAGAAAAGCGTAATTTATTTTTGCGTGGTAATTATTAACTTAAATAATACTAAAATGTTTATAAGAACGTAACATTATACAAAACATGAACGGCTGGTATTTATTAGAAGGATGTGAGATCGAGGGCAGGTCATGTTGTTGTATCGCAACCGCAGACTGTTCTTAGAAGTATTAAGTGTGGTGCAAGTTGTGAGATCGAGCGATTGTACGACAAACGATGATCGCTTCTAGAGTGTTTTCATTGATAAATACGTTGTTACTACAATATTATGGGTGGTTTTATTAACTTGTTCCTTCATAGTTTCACAACTACTTATCGTATTTTTTTATTAATAAGGTTTAGTTTGGAGCGTTTCACTTAACAATTATGCTGCGTACAATGGTACGATGATTCAATAAATCTAATCAATGAATGGATTATTGAATGAATACCTTCGTATCTGTTCACCAGAATAACAATCAATCAAAAGAATCTTCAATGAACTCGGGGATTTACTTTATGGAATTAAAGCTACCAGAACAACCGGCGGAGACTGGCTTGAAACATAATTTTCATCATTAAAAGAATGAATCAGAAATATTCGAACAGTGAGGTCCTTCGAAAAGAATATGTGTATATATATATGTGGTATGTTTCCATGTGTGGTTTCCGTGTATTCCAGGTATGGCCAAACGCGGTAGCGGCCGCCCCACTGTTAAGCTGACACGTTTATAGACTGTGGTACATTAATCTTTATTACATTTTTTTCAATATCTGCTAAACTTCTACACTCTATAGATGTTAACGCTCCAGTTTATTACTTGGAACAATCGTTTTCCCGCTGTGTTCGCAAGAGGTGGAGCCCTGTTTAGGCGGGGCTTCCTAACACCGCGCCCACTTACAGTCAGGCACGTCTCAAATATACACATACTGAATTATGAAGTCAAACAAACTAGCTAGTAGAATTCATAAACTATCCATTACTTAAGAAAAATAGATGAGTCATATTGTAAGTGCTTCATTGGGATACAGAAATATCATTATATTAGACATACTCGTATATCTTCTGTGGCATTCAAAGTTCAATAAAGACCCAAAGACGACAATACTAAAGGATAAAGACGCTCCGTACATTTGTGTCGAGCGATGCGACGGCGTCCGTATACTGAATTTGAACTTAGCTCTCTTAACAACTTTCACGATGAAAGAATACCTAACACAGCTTAATAAAAATCAAACGGCAAAAAAATATAAATGACTGGTGTTAGAGCGCCATGTGAGCCCGTGCGGGTAGGAACCATCATCCCACCGACATATTTCTGCTGAGAAAGAGCGATGCGTTCCGTTTGAAGGGTAGGGCAGCCATTTTACTATAGAACTGGGATTTACAACTCATGGTTCAACGTGGGTGATAGCATTTACGCTGTTAATGTCTATGGGCCTCGAAAACCACTTAACACCAGGTAGGCCGTGAGTTCGTTTCACCGTCTAAGCATAAAATAAAAGAGAGGCTGTCAAACTGTCCGGTCGAATTGATTGGTAGCTCCAACGCGGGGTGCGAATTCACGGTTGAAGTCAGAATCTATAAATATAAAACATGTGCGGCACATAACACAGTTCTAAAGAAACACATAGCTCGGCTTAGCTCCGCTGGCCCGGCCACTAGTGGGTACAAGCGGACCATTACAATATGTAGGTATTATATAATAGTGTGTATTAAATACATATAAGGTATTGGTTAGCCCCGTTTTCACTGAAGCGAGAAAAAGCTTTCCTCGAGACTAACCGACACGCACCTGCCCCGATTCTGTAACAACTGACCTGAAGGCTTAAGCTACTAGTCCGCGACCCGCGGGTATCACCACGGGTATCCAAATTTACAGGCGACTGTTTCCTTGTCCGGTAACGGATCGCGTTTCTGTACAAAAGCTAACTGTTATTTGTCAAGCAATAGTCTATTGGATTTTTTAGGCGCTGATGCTCAGCTGTAAACACCCACTGAGTGTCTGGCCGGATCTTTTCAGTGTGTTGTGATTCTGATCCGGTGGTAGATTCAGCAAGGCAATGCTCTTGCTATGGCTAGTGTTATCAATTCTTTCAGTTTGAGCCCGTGAGCTTACGTCAGCAGTCCGAGCGTAGCTGGGATATCCCTTTTGGCTACCAGCCATTAGGTAGGGGAGAAAAGCTGCAGACGTTCCATTTTTAAGGGCTCCAGACAACTACAAGTTTAATATCCTGTGTTATTGGTACTAGAAACAATCTAAAACCCAAATAACATTTATAAAGATACGATTAGTGTGTCCATAAATCCGAATGCAGTGACTTGATGGTGACCCTGGGCACTAAACGATAATAACAGATATCGTATAGATCTCTGTGCGCGCACGCTGAACTGCGACTCTGAGATGGCATGTTCCCCACGCGGACTCGCGGCCACGCGGCGTGCGTGCCACATTCCTGCGCTGTGATTCAGCAGGCGTCAGGGTACCCACGGAATGTGAAAGCAGAGGAATCCGGTCCCGCGGACACAGGTTCACAGCGACTATCGTATAAACTAGATGTACATTACAAACTCATCTGAGGGCAAATGATAAAATAACGCCGATATTTTTAAGTTAATGTTTTGTTGTGTGTAGTTCGTGACAACTGCCTCTCCGAACAACCTTGAATAACATTTAGTTTTATTACCTACTTAGTATCGAAATGAATTAAAGAGATATACGTTCGAATGTATAGTTTATAATATACACATTTAAATATTTTGTAGAGTCGAATACAGATTTAGTATTTCTTCTTTTAGGTTTCCCTCCAATTATGTCTACTTTGATGTACATTGAAAATCCAAAACCTCAAGAGGTGCAAAGCATTTTTTTTAATGTTACAGGTTTTTTTTTAAATCAAACAAAATTGTTGTTTAACTCGAATGCTATGCTAAGCTTATATGTTTTTCGGAAACACAATTCAAGACTAACAATAAAATTGTAAAGTGACTAAAAAACGTATAAAAACAAAAGAAATGCTTCCCTCAGAATGTTCCCCCTTCCCGTAACGCCTCATTTCCATTTAAAGCCAATAACAAACCCGGTACTCGAGGCTGTGACCCCTTCGCTCCAAATTACATAATATTAACCTCAGAAATGTTATTTTTCTTTTATTATGAGTCTATTTTAGATATTGCGATTTTCAAAATAGGCCACACAAGCTATTCATTCTCCGAGTTTCTTGTTTGATTTAAGTCTTGATAAGTCCATGAACTAACTTGAAACCCTCAATGACGTTGATAGGTGTGGAAGTATCGAGTGGTGTGTTGGTAGGTGGTAGGGTTTAATACCACAAGACCTATTTCAGAAAAACATTGAAAGCATTCGGTATTGTTAAGTCGTTATGCTCCTGCCATTGCTCTTTTTCTTGAGAGACGATAGCGAGTCATCGTCAGGTGGGTCGTATACTTGTCTGCCTTCAATGGCCATTAAAAAGGACTTTAATTATGAAGGAGTAATGTAAGTGAACTAAAATAAAAAAACTACAATTAATAAATATGCGTATAAAGTGCCGCCGCGGCCTCGGGTATACCTAAAACTAATAGACACAGCCCACTGAGTTTCTCGCCGGATCTTCTCAGTGGGTCGCGTTTGCGATCCGGTGGTAGATCCTCCGAAGCACTGCTCTTGCTAAGGCTAGTGTTAGCAACACTCCGGTTTGGCTCCGTGAGCTCACCTACCTACCTACCACGTTAGGGCGAAGCTGAAATAGCCTCTCAAGGCTATCAGCATAGGTTGGATAATAATATACGAGGGCGGCACTGAAAATTTCGGGAATTAACGAAGTGACACAACATTACTATTTAAAAATGTATTTATTGCTTTTCGAAGTATTCTCCGCGAAATTTGACACATTTTTCCATACGATGGAACCAATCATTGAAGCAACCATTCCATTCGGAAGTTGGGGTCTCCAAAATGGCCGTTTTGTAGGCGTCCACAGCTTCTTCAGGTGATGAAAATCTCTGTCCACGCAATTTATTCTTTATTTTAGGGAAAGTATAGAAATCATTAGGGCTTAGGTCGGGGCTGTACGGCGGATGGTCTAATAATTCTATGTTTTCTTGCTCTAAAAACTCTTTTGTTCTGTGCGCGGTGTGAGAACTCGCATTGTCGTGATGGAGGATGACGCGGTGGTTGCAGTTCTCTTTACGGAGTTCAGAAACGACCTGTGGCAAACAAATGCTAGCATACCATTCTGAATTAACCGTTCTTTGTCCCTCAAGAGGAATAGTCGTAACATGGCCGGTTTTGGAGACAAACGTGGCCACCATTTTGTTTGCAACACTCCGTGAACGAACAATTTTTTTTGGCTTTAACTCATTTTCGAACACCCAAATTCGTGACTGGTTTTTTGTTTCTGGTTCGTACGCGTATATCCAGGATTCGTCACCTGATACAATGTTGTATACAGCATTTGAGGATCCTGCGTGGAATCTTTCGAGAGTTCTGACGCACCAAGTAACGCGAGCCGCTTTTTGCTCTTCACAGAGCGAATGCGGTATCCATCGGGAAAACAACTTTTTTACACCTAATTGTTCATGCAAGATTATTTGTATTTGACTCATGCCAATGTCTAAAGTTGCCTGAATTTCGCGGTATGTCACATGTCGATCTTCCTCAATCAGCTTACGCACAGCATCAACGTTTTCTTGGGTGACTGCAGTTTTTGGACGACCTTGACGGGGATCATCACTGAGCTTGACACGTCCACGTTGAAACTCAGCAAACCAGCGATAAATTGTGGTTTTGGATGGGGCTTCATCACCAAATGCAGAAATCATCCGGTCAACACACTGTTTTTGTGTTAAACCACTTCTAAAGTCATAATAAATCATCGCTCTTGAATTTTCTCGAGTCAATTCCATTTTCTCAACGACTAAACAAGTTTGACAAAACCTCGTGACAAGACCGAGAATCTTTTTTTAAATAAATAAATGGTATTCGATTTTTAAAACCAAGGAGTTTTCAATTAAAAATATTTTAATATGACAGAAACAGTGGAAATATTCCATTCCCGATACTTTTAGTGCAGCCTAGTATACCTATATATACCTAACTGCTTCGAGCGAGGCGGCGGAGTCACCTTGTGTTGATCGATTCGAGATGATCCTCCCATCTCCTTTTTTTCATTGCACCTCCCGCGATCGGAGCAGAGTTCATCCATATTATCTGGAACCGCTGCCTTCATCGACAGTGCGTTTCCAAAGATCATACCATCCGGTTTTGGAATGAACTCCCCTCCACTATGTTTGCCGAGCGCTATGACATGTCCTACTTCAAACGAGGCTTGTGGAGAGTACTTAATGGTAGGTAGAGGCTTGGCTCTGCCCCTGGCATTGCTGACTTCCATGAGCAACCGTAACTACTTACCATCAGGTGGGCCGTATGCTAGTCTACATACAAGGCGATAAAAAAAAACGTATCTGTGGCCTTTGGTAATTAAATAATACCGGACTGACGACTAGTGGCAAGACAACACTAAGACAAAAGGCGTGACCGGATCCACACGTGCTTGCAGAGCGCTGCCACCCACCTCTACACAACAACACTGGAATAATAGGATAGTTATGTTAACTATCCATAGCCCAATAATAACTAATAGGATAGTCATAATAGCTATCCTATATAGTTATAATAATAACAAGGCGGGCGTGACTTAGAGTCGTATGTAACCGAAAATGGCGCGTTTGTTCTTATTAAATTGAAGTCAATTAATTTAATGGCGCCGAGGAGGCGAGACTAAAACGAATCATGCTTCTCGGAAAACTGTGAGAAATAACAACATTTTATGAATTAATCATAAATTTACAAGTTTACTATCGTAATGGATTTACGGTTAAATTAAAAACGGTCTTACAATGTATGACTACCTTGGCGAAAATTTTAATCTATCTATTAATTATTTATTAGCGGCCATCTCGGCAATACGTATGTAGTCTCGGCGAGCAAAGTTGACATTGTACAATCAGGTACGCAAGTAGTATGCTTTCGAAGGCAAAACAAAACGATTATTTAATCATCTTTTGTAGAATTGTATACGTTTTTCCAATAATTTATAAGCATAGGATACCGCTTAATATTTTTGGAACCTACAATTTCCAGAAGCCTTAGTCTTAGTGTGCGAGCACAAAGCGAGGACGCAGTAGTTGATTATAATAATAACCTCGGGTTTTACTAACGCACTTTACTACACACAATCACGTACAAATGTTCTATGTTCTAAATGTTATTGTTATATGTTAATGTTGCAATTAGTAAATGTTAATGATAAATGTTACGGTCGCGAAGACCGAAACCGACTTCCGCGGAACCAGGTCGTTATAGAACTGTTGTTACTGTTCAACTGCAACTTTAAATAAAAATGCAGTGTGGCGTTATTGCTTGCTAACATGTTCACAGCGAACACAGCCTTAACACTTAACTAGAATTCGTTTCTTTGCACTTGATATCATTTGGTCAGAGTATGTTGAAGTGACGGGAAATCCCATAAATCGTTAAGTTGAGATGTAAAAAAGGTTTTCGACGTAAGACTGTAAATGCCAAGGTGCAACAAGCGCCGTCCTTGTTCCACACATATAGCGAATACTTCATCATACTTGGCTGATGGGCTGACGGCCCGTGTGCAGAGCGTCGTGGGAGGGTCGAGCTGCGAGTGCAGACTGCGGCTCCACCAATAACAAGTCACAAATCCGGTACACAAGCTATATTTAAGTGTATTAAATAAATTTTATGTCAATTTTATTTGAAATTGTCGTTTTGTGAAGATCGTTGTTTTGAATTTAGGAACGTAATTTAACTTTAAATCAGATATTGTTTTTTTCCAACTTCATTTTGGTTTTCTTTGTTAACTTAATCACCTAATAAATAACTCAAGGCTGCAATAGTTTTTATTTGCACAAATACGAAATCGCCATTTAACAGGCTAACAAAGGTCCGGCCGTTGTGACAAGTTCCCGTCGCGGCGAGCGCGGACGCAGCAAGGTGTTCAGTGCGTTCAGCTCTCTTCAACAACGTCAAACGGTATCCAAGAGATAACCGAACGTTACTTACCACCAAAAAGACCCATGAGTCAGGGACAGTCGCTCAGGGTCCTCAGTATTGACGGAACGCAATTGATGCCGTGTATCAGTGGCGGATTAAAGGTCCAGAGCGCCCTAGGCAATCACTTTATCGGCGCCCCTGTACCGGCCATAAATGGCCATCATAATACTATAAATTTTAACTAGTTGTTTTTGCAATTACGATGACGTTGTATCATCAAACCCTAGACTTTAATAGACCAGGATAAGTACAAGGGGTACTTACGCTAATGCGCGAATGAAATACAAACAAACCCGCAATATTGCATAATACGAGTATCTTGATGCTTGTGCAATATAATCTATCATAGATTTAGATTACAGATCAGCATTTAGTTCTTAATCGTCGATGTGTTATTTTCTTTATTTATTTAAAAATTCTGAGCTCGCGTGCCTCTTGTAACTACACGCCCCTATGCACGTGCCTAGTTTGCCCTACGGATAATCCGCCTCTGGCGTGTATTTAAACAAACACGGACTTACATAAGTGTCCTACCTGCAGCTCTGAAGTTCTTGATTAGAATGACGACAACTCTAACAGCGCTTAAAGTGTATTGTATGTAGGGTTTGCAGCATACTGTTGCTGGTCGTGCCCCGTAGTATCGGCTCTGGTTTTTATTTTTATTTATTGAATTGAGGGGTAAACGAGTTCAAGTGTGCATGTGTAGTACAATGGACGACGTCGCCCGAACAGGCAGGGTGGTGGTACCCCAGTGCGAGCTTACGCAAATCATATTTTTTACAGGTTTATTTTATTAAACGATGTTATTCCCTCATCGTGGAAGTCATTCGTGAAAATGTGTTAAAATACGTATTTCACTTGAAAAATTTTACCTTCTGGCGGGATTAGGACATCGGGAGAGTCGCACTGCTCTATACGAGTAGGTATACCTGACGCCTTTTACATTTAGGTAAAAAACTTTAGGGCGCGACGTCCTCAGACACGCATGTATACCTGCCGTATGGTAACCAAACCTTTAGTATACAAAATGTATAATATCTCGCTGTAGAGTCTATGATGGGCTTATCATCTGGATAAGCGGATAGCTGATCTCATGCCACTAATATCTTAGTAACGTTGCGCACAGTATTTTTTTTAAATTAAATAAACCGATTAGCATTTCAGTATAGACTTATTACTTAAAAACAGATTAGTCAACCTTCCTAATCCTCAGAATGGCTTGCGTTAGTTGAAGTGGCGAACTTTCTCCTATACTGAGAATATTATTTGCAACATTGATTGGCGGCGCGAGGTCCGTCGCAGAGAGCCATCGTTGCGTTAATCATCATTACTCATTACTGTGAAACGGAACTGTAGTTAGTCAATCTTTGGTTTTATTTCGGGTAGATAAGCTATCTTAGTCATTTTTCAATTCAAAATTTTTCGTAAATGAGATTTTTTTGTTGTAAATGAAACAGCTGGTGTGTAGGTACCTCAGCGGTTATCGCAACACACAGAGAGGACAACGTGAACACTGTCGGCCTACTCCAGACATGAGGTCACTGTCTCAATTGTATGACTCTGTGTAATGGCTGTGCCGCTTCAGAGAGGAATTAATGAATGAATTGGCAGAATATAGGTAAATATGTGTGCAGGAGAATGTTTATGAGTTTACCTCCGAGGATTCGCAAGTCGAGTAGGGAGAGCTTGTGGCTTTTTATTCGGGGCAGGAGGTTTGCTCGCTTTGAGTCGGGGCCGTGAGGTAGATCTCACTGAATGAACCATCTGCTACTTTTCGGTCCGAGCATTCGATTTTCACGTTGAAGGGCTATCAGAGGGCAGTAGCTTTAGCTCGTATCAAATGGGTCGTCTTTATCGGTATTCAAATTCAATGGCAGCAAATGCTTTATCTAATTAAATACGTCAAAAGCGAATGACTGAGCGACGAAGAAACAATTAGATTATAAAATAAAAACTTTCGAATTTATTAGATGCAACTACTCATGGCGGCGGCTTATTAAACGGTCGGATAAAAAGCTTTCTGACTCAAAGCGATCATCATGCGACATCGACCTCTTGTCTTAATGTGGGAATCCACGACGTGGTGTAAGTGGGCTCGAGGAACTGATCACCTAAAGCAATATGAGAAACGTACAGGCCGAGCTGTAGTGGTACAACGATCACCAACGACCTGCGTTCATCTGGCGACCACGCCGCGGTCTACTGCGGAAGTGAATCAATATTTACCCGGAACTGTGTGATTCATTTTAGTTGATTCAGTAATTCATCTACTGACATTATTGTTCGGCCACCAAAGCTAGTTTAGTCATTCGATCTAATTTTAGTCGCACGTGGCGTGAAGCACCTGATTGCGGCGCCGGCGCGAACCACGCGGGAGAGCTGTGCAATACGGTAGATAACACCCCGTGTAGCGCGCTGTGTAGAGCCGCGACTAGTTTGTAACTTATTTTCCTCGTGTGACCCGAATGTTAACTGTTCTTGCGGTATGACAAACGAAAACTACAATTACGCAACGCGTGTTGGCTCACTGCGAGTATATTAATATAACATATGTCTTTTATTTGCATAGTCATATTATGTTAATAATATGACTAGGTATGCAAATTTACAAGGAATTCATTCGTATTTCGCTTCTACGCCCTAACAACAGAATAGATGTCTGTGGTAAGCAGTTGGTTATTTATTACGGAATTAAAATAAAAAACAAACTGTCCTACACACCTTTTTACTTGTTCAAGCATACTTAATCACTTGAATGTCATTTTATAAGAAAGTTTTCTAGAATTAAAAATAATATTTGTGAAAGAACTAACACACGTAAAAACTATTAAGCAGACGATTTTATGAAAATATTAAAATTAAATTTGTAACCTTATCGAGATAAAAGAAATCTGAGAGTCAGACCTTCAATTTTATTAGCGTTATAATCTGAGCCAGCCCAATGACACAAGTTATAATTAAACGAAATGGTGATCATTAAATCTCGTTCAACGATTAATTCAACTCTAATATCATCAGTTATATCGTTTTTTATTTATTAATTAGAAGTGGTGAAAAATACCTCAATTTAATTGAATTCTTAAAGATCTAAATCAATCATCGCTCGAAACTCGATAGGAATGCAAACGTTCCGATGACAAATGATGGAATCATTTTGTTTGCTGCTGAAATTCCCCAGATATTTGGCAACTTCCGATTATTACTCGGTGCGTAAACGACCTCATTATTTTGAATCATTACGAGAAAATGAGATTTGGCGCCAAATTCTTTTAATTCTTCACGGATTATTCGGACAAACAGTTTACTTTTTATGTCTAATGTTCTGTATAAATAAAATAACCTTAATTATATTTTTGTAAGCTATAATGGATGGATAACACTATTCGGTATGATTTTTAGTGACAGGATCGCATATGGAGGAGGGATCACAAAAGCTCAACCTCTATCGTTTCAAACAGGAGCCCCTATTGTCTGTAGGTAGTTGGGAGATAGGTAGGAAACAGATTACTGCCACTGTGGAAAACTCGATGAGGCCGAGTTCCCACAAGTCCAACCCTCGTGGTCAGTAACCGTGGAGACTATCTATGACCTACCAGATTTATTCTTAACCATTTTTTAGTTCTTATCTAATATTTTTACTTCATTTCAACTTATTGTTTTTACTTAACATTTCCTGAGAGTCAGGGGCATGCCCATATCTATGTTAAAGACACGTTCGCACATTGATGAGTTGAGATAACATCTTTTGCTTTGGGGTGATTTCTGTCGATTTATAAATCTACTGGGACCTAAGGGGGAAATGAGAAACGATAAGGGAGTCGAAAACTGTGTTATCTGATAAGTACTTAAATTGAATGATATTATTAGTTGTAATAATAAAGGCATGTGCGTATACGTTGAGCGCATGACTTAAAGATATCAGCCACATAGGTATATCAGACGTCAATTTAGAAGTTACAAGCCCCGGCCAGAAGAGGCAGTGGTCCGACAGTATTTCTTGTGCGTTCTTACCTTTACAAACTACATATTCACTTCTCGTAACATGTATGGTCAAAAACACGAAAACAAATTGAAAATTAATACTATAGACATACATATTTGGATTATATTAATTCATTTGAAGCATTTCCAAAAAGAAGGAGGCTTTACTTTTGAAATATTTTAATTAACCACATAGTCTCAGATTAACGTAGCTAACCTGAGTTAAATGGTTACCCGATTGTTAATCTACAGAACTAAAAAACGATGTCGAAATCAACACTACAGGAGGATTCTAGGATTATTTTCATATATCAATTGAATTGTAAGAATATCATGTATTTTTTCAGATTAAGTCTGATTTCCGTGAAGTGTTATTATAGTCAAACCACAGATAAGTTAGGCACGCATTGAAGATTACCTAAGTGTTCTCTACTGACCATGAACAGACCCCAATTACCCATCTAGTAAATCGAAGTAAAAACCAAAAGTTACATTTCGTAGAACACAGCTGAGTCACTAACCGTGAGAGATGAATGGAACTCACGCGTGCTGCGAAAGTGATTCATCGCGCGCTCATTCATGAGTTTTTTTGGCGCGCTTTTATACTGCTTACCGTTACATAAGATAGATGGCGCTTTTGTCAAAATTCAGTAATAATATTTGAAGTTGATGGTATGCAGTGCTTGTGTATTTTTGTAGTACTTACATAATATAAAATATATAGATGGTCTATCAACAGCGTGTAAACGTTTTAAATTCATTTCGTTTAGTAAGTACTATAAAATAATATGAATTTGAAATCGGCCTAAAGTTTTTAATTAATTTCTTTTTCACTTTTATTCTATTGTTTATCATAAGTTCATATATGTATATTAATACGTGAAGCAAAAACGTTGTATCCCTTTTTACGTAAATTGCGCGGACGGAGGAGTATGAAATTTTCCACACTTACCTATAGAGAATATAGAGAAGAAGTGCACAATGCTAATATTTTTTTTTTTAAATAATGCATAAAAGATACATTAAATCAATAAAGAAAACATTACACACATTATATACCTCCATGTATTTGACGCACACACGCATGCATACTATTTATTGTCAAACTTTTGTTCTTGACGTTTGTGGTCAAATTGAGAATAGATTAAATATTGTTTGTCTTTATTCATATTTTTTTATAGTGTAGCCTTGGCGAAATTTGTGATTATAGAAGTATAAAATACAATCATAATAGTGTACCAACTTACAATTCCAATTAATTATAGTCGAATTTCGACTACTGCGGGACCTCTAGAATTGTTTAAACACTTTATTTTTTATATTTATAATATATATTACATGTACGTATCGATTCATAGGTGTGTTTTGTGCATATATGTCCACAACTACTACTATTTTAATTTATTCATTTTTTAAATTAAAAAATAGTCGTTTAATAAGAACTAGAGGTTCCGCAGTAGTCGAAATTCGACTATAATTAATTGGAATTGTAAGTTGGTACACTATTATGATTGTATTTTATACTTCTATAATCACAAATTTCGCCAAGGATACACTATAAAAAAATATTAATAAAGACAAACAATATTTAATCTATTCTCAATTTGACCACAAACGTCAAGAACAAAAGTTTGACAATAAATAGTATACATGCGTGTGTGCGTCAAATACATGGAG
Organism: Bombyx mandarina; assembly: GCF_030267445.1. Lineage (NCBI taxonomy): Eukaryota > Metazoa > Arthropoda > Insecta > Lepidoptera > Bombycidae > Bombyx > Bombyx mandarina. The sequence continues at coordinate 16,642,095 of NC_143219.1, read as the reverse complement.
GTATATAATGTGTGTAATGTTTTCTTTATTGATTTAATGTATCTTTTATGCATTATTTAAAAAAAAAAATATTAGCATTGTGCACTTCTTCTCTATATTCTCTATAAGTGTGGAAAATTTCATACTCCTCCGTCCGCGCAATTTACGTAAAAAGGGATACAAAGTTTTGCTTCACGTATTAATATATAGATTGAAGGAGCATACAAAAGCTACACTATGATAATCTCCCATCACACAATATTAAACAACCTACAAACTACTGAAACAAAGTTTTCTGTAAACGTGCAAAAAATATAACGTGTATTTCATATGGAATATACCAAATGTCGCAAAAATTATTCATAATGAATATTAAATACGATGTTTTCAATGTTTTTAAGCATATGTCATCTTAAACTACCAACTGGCGCTAATCAGGATCTCCACAATCATGAAAATGCAAGGACTTACAGTAAATGTACCTACTCATTAAATAAATTATACCCTGCTGAAAAATCTCCATAACTTTTTGCGGACCAAGGCCTGGTTATATATTTAAATACATGATATGCACAAAATCCATAATATGTAAGTATAAAATTTGTGGATCACATCTTGAATGTCAGTTCAACTCAGTTCAATAATTAGACGTGTAGACAAGACGCTAAAAAGCTAAAATTGAACACTAGACAAATACAAAATTCTATAAAAGTTGTCTACAAAGGGACGAGTAGTATACTACTCTGAGGACGCTGCTGCCCCTTCCCTGCTGAATGAACCCCTTAGTCGCTCACGGGAAGAGATGCGTGATGCCATTCTAGACCAACACCGGCACTTTCAACCCATAGATTCATCTAATACCTAACATAGATATAATTACTGCCTAAACTCACGTTGTTCAGACGGAGTGCTAGAAGAAGCTTGGTGCTCTGGTAAAGGCGGCGGGGGCGGTAGACCAGTGGCACTGGCGTGAGCGTGTCGGATGTATGCGTCGTATATCCGACCTGCTTGCTCATCCCCGGAACACACCTGGAGAACATTACTTCAATGTAAGAAAACTCTAAATGCTGGTGTTTGGATTTGGCTATTAGAGATGTCGTATTTCGCGCAGGGCTTAACGTACCTACCTACGTGGGGCTGATGTCACTGTCCCTGAACCTCTAAAGCAACGCTCACCTTTGATCTTTATGTAGTTTAAATGCCAGTATTTTATTCCTATATCCAAGCAAATTGTAAACAGCTGGACGATTTCAGAGACTGCCTCAGGTAAATGGCTACCGGAGCCTTGAACACATATATACAATTGTTCGATTACCTCCGTCCACTGCTGCGCAGTGAGCGCTAGAAGGTCCTTGCCGGTGTCCGGCAGCAGGTGTCTCCGCGGCGCCGCCACCCTGAAGGTGCGAGCCACCCATCTCACGCACCGCATCACGTCGCTTCTGTCCCATTTCTCAGGATCTGACAGGAGAGTAAATACATTATTCAGGGAAGCGCATTGCATTTACGGCTGTGCTACCTTTCAGACCGGAACTAAGGATTGAGAATGAGAATGATATGAGAAATCTTTGCGATTTTAATTTTATTATCCGATGTTTTATAGGCCCAATTGCATTAGAAATCGTTTTTTTTTTATCAAAGCTAGTAACCCTTAGGAGGCTGTGCCAGCGTAACCGAGCGAATACGTGAACTCTTGAGGCTCTAACCTGGGGAGAAAATCGTCTGTGCGTCGTGGCACGTGGCGACCATCCGATGGAAAAGTCTCCAGTAAAATTAATTATTTTATTATTATCAGCAAAAACGCAACTACGTACAATATGCTAGGTATAACATCGAACGAATCGATCAACATTGATTAAGTACCTCTATATAGAAAATGGAAATAGGCCATGACTATTCAAATACAACACGCGATCTGAATTCAGAGCTTCGATTTGAAGTCACAGAAGTTAACAGAATTGTTAACTATTGATAAAACAATTATTTAGTAGTGTGACGGAAGCCGTCGGTGTGCTGATGCTTCTTGTGCAAAATACTTACCACTACCGTTACCATTCGCGCCTACGTTTAAGCAAGGATTGTTCATGAGCTACCACGGTAAAAAGCCGCTAAGCGAAGTTTTTATATTGTTATGAGCGATTCGCTACTCACTGCTTCGAGGTGCAGGTGGGCGAGCAGAAGCTCAGCAAAGGGTTGGGATTTGCTAACAGCTGCCCGAGCATCTCCGCAGGAGAGCTACGGCAGCTGTTTCGGGAATGCATCTACTATCGAATCGGAAAATCCAGCGAGAAACTCAGCGGGCTAATGCATGGGTTAGGTTGCACGTCGAACTCTTTGCCGAGTTCGACGAGTACGGTTACTGGGGTCCCTAAATCTGTACTTAGTGCTAGAGCTGAAGGCGTCTAATGCAAGAGTTATTGGATCTGATGGATCCGTAGGGACGTGAAGACTAATGTTGCCTCGACGAATCTCATATAAATACGGTTTCTAATTATATAATTAAACAAATATTATGAAACAATATAATTAAATGGATATTTGAATGATTTAGATAACAGTATTATCTAAACTACTTACTTTTACTACGTTACTTACTTTTTATTTAAAAAAAAATATAACATCTGGACAATTATGCAGGTGGTTTGATCGAGAAATATTAATGAAACGGTAGATAAGTTAAAAAGGTTGAGGATTTTTTTTATATTTCACAAAATACATTTTTAATAATTCGACTTCACTAAAAGTGCCGTTTTCAAGGTTTTTCTTTATTTTGGTGAGTTTCCAGTTACTTAAGATTAATATACAATTATGTACCTCCTATCCTATGAGGGAATCGTGACTTCAGGCAGTCTTTATTCTCTTTAGTTATCATCGGTGTAAAGTAATTTTGACAGCGGAATAATAATTAAAACGGCAAATATGATATACTTTAAAATGATCTGGTGGTAAGGCACCATGATGGACTGGCTTTATGGTGGCAGCTGGAAGCTACTGAACGCTACCTGCGCAGGTAGCGGCAACGCAATTGAACTCGGGCCCGTGCGCATTAACTTTACGGCACTCGTATTATTTATCAAAAGATAAAATTACTGTTGCTGTGTGTAACAACATTAATATAAATTGATTAAATGAGTTTGTGAAATGTTGTTATCGAACATCTCTGAGTTGCATAGCGACATGTAAAACTAGACTTTGAGAGCTTTAGGACCATTTGTGGAACAATTTGCTGCAACAAATTGCTGCTCTAGTGGTGCCATTTTATTAAACATTTGATAAACATCCCAACACGAAGATACCTTTCAACGTTTCATCAGCATAGTATTCAATAGTTTTTGCTACAAACAGTTGTGAATGAAACATCTACTGAATTAACCAGTACAATGTGACAGCAAGGAATACGACATAACGCAATCCGTGACAACTTTGAGGTAGATAGCTGGACGCTTTCAAATGTGATTGAGATAGATATGAGATTAAGCAGTAAAACAGTTTTAAATCATAAATAGGTACTGGTACATATCAGATTTGTAGAGTTTTAGCAAATCGCGGATATAGTTAAAATATATAATGGTTTTTCTCGTAATTATTACATTTAAACTCAACTCAACTCTAATTTTGTAAATTAATTTCAAGTTTAAATTATAAATGAAATCAATAAGAAAAATGATGATGGTATGATGCTATGATGGTATGGTATGATGGTATTGGATTACAAGTGAGTTATATTATGCGTTATTACAAAATGATGAGTTGTCTCTTGTTTTAGTGTGAAATTCAGTAACATATGAAAGGTATGTAGATATTAAATATTAAAATGTGTTAATTATATTTGTCAATTGTCGGATGTTTCAACCTATTGCTGATATTGTTGAACAAAAGTAATTCAAAACAGCCATATGTTAAACATTTTCAAATTTTAAAGAATATAGTAAAGAAAATCTGTCTATAGCCAGTAAAATTAGAGGATATATTTGTTTGTACATTCGTACACGTGCGTTTTCACAGTGGGATGAACTTTGAATATGATTTTCAATTACTTGAATAAGAAGGTCTTATTGGACTAATTTTTAATATTTGTCTAAAATATGTCACTTTTCCTCATTATTCCTTCGTATAATTCCTGAATATTTTCATTTAATTTTATTGAAAAATTGGATGATAGTAATTTGTGTTTAGGTTATTTTAAATTTAAGTAGACTTTAAAACCAGCAGTTTTAAACATTTTAAAGACTAGTTTTATATTTGCTCTGAATAGACATTTCTAATTAAGTATTGATTCTGGTTAAAAAAACAAGTTTTCATTGAATTATCATCAAGAATTATGAATCATAACCTATTTCAGCTGTTTGGCGGAACATTTTTTGAACTGTAAACCATTTAAACGAAAATTATCAAACTAAACTACTTTTTTGGTCTTATTGCTGTACAGTTCAAGTAAAAATGACAATGAATTTAAAATTAAACTTAAACATCGTCTGTATTGAACAGCTTTTCACGGGACTCTTCAACCTCCAGGAGTTATTGGCCAATTTTATTGAAATAATCCCCACAAATAACATGCACTTGACGTAAAATATTGCGCAAACTTGAACACGGCACTGATCACATCACAAACACTGCACATTACCGGCTGGCACGGTCTCGTCCTCATTGTCGGAGCCAGGAGTCGTGGACTCCATGCAGGCATGTCGGGGCGCCAGGGTGATGTCTCGCTGGAGAGCAGGCCGGTACTAGGGCTGCGGCGGGCAGACCATCGCGGTTTTTATGCAAGACCCCGCGTCACCGCGTCACCGCGTGACGTATCCATTCGTCAGCGCACCGCTCAAGAGGAAAACGTTTTCTGGGAAGTGTAGTGATGACGATTGCCATCCTACGATGCGTTTTGAAATTTACAACTCTTTTACACATATGTTTTTATTTAAATAAAATGTTTAATCACAAAACATATCTGTGGTGTTCATTTCAAACACATGATTATTTCCAAAACAAACAATAATACCTACTCCAATTGGATAATTTGTCTTCTAATAGGGAACAATTGTAAATCAAGACAGTACTTCCAGAGATTAACACGAAGAAATTGCGTCTTCAAAATATTATTATCAATGTAGACATTGTTCTTTAAACTTGCACATCGTTACGCAATACTTCATGAATATATATATATTTTTTTTTATTGCCTTAGTAGGCAGACGAGCACACGGCCCACCTGATGGTAAGTGGTCACCGTCGCTCATGGACGTCAGCAATGCCAGCCAGCCATCTATACTCTATACTAATATTATAAAGAGGAAAGATTTGTTTGTTTGTTTGTTTCGAATAGGCTCCGAAACTACTGGACCGATTTGAAAAAATATTTTTCCATTAGAAGCCGACATTGTCCCTGATGAACATAGGCTATTTTTTATTTTTTATTTTTATTTTTTTTTTTTTGTTTCATGTGTGTTTTAATGTTTCCGAAGCGAAGCGAGGGCGGGTCGCTAGTATTATATATGTCAGTTTTAGTCATTTTATTCAAATTTAGTCGAGACAGTTTCGAGCCCAGGCGCAGGTCTTCTGGAGGAGGACATGAAGGGTAACAGTTTTCTGACTGTTTCGAAGGCACGAGTATAATGTGTTCGCGTTTTGGAATCACATTTACTAGGTTCTCGTCATGCGTCCGAAGTATGAGTAGCCGCGCCTTAGTTGCTAAGTCACCTATACATCCTGAGCCCTTCAGCGGGTATCACCATCCTACATGTTGCCATTGCATGTCAAGCCATTCATGTCAAATCGCATGGAAGCTACAAGTGCTCACGCCGCTCTGTGGGTAGTCTTCGGTAGCTGCGTAACATCAGATCCTGAGTTCGTCTGGTCATCCAATAAAGTAAATGCAGCCGGAGTCCATTGATACTTTATCTGCTGCTGCCCGACGTCTGTTCGTACGTACTGTAGCGATGTCGAGATAAATACTTAGACAGTTTTTTTTTGTGAAAGTATTAATAACGTGCCTATTGTAAACACGTTGGAAGGCGTTTTAAAAAGATAAAGAGAAAGGAGACAAAATGTAAATATGGAGGAAGGAAAACTTTGAAAACAAATATAATAGGATTTCATGATCGTGCTTAAGCAACATTTTAGGTGGAATTTAAGGTTTGTTTGGTACCACACATTTTGCGAACCTTTGGAAACACATGCTATGAAATACGTAGGTAATAACTTGAAAATGTCCGAATTAGTCGTGTCACTATACCGTGAGCTTTGGTTGTTCACTACGCACACAACGCGCGGCCCTCTCCCCGTCATGATCTATGCAAACGTAGTGTTCGTTCACGCGGCCCGCACCAACTTGAAACCTCTACAAGTCATTCAATCCCGTTTTTGCAGAATAGCCGTTGGAGCACCATGGTTCCTAAGGAACGTGGATCTCCAAGGTGACCTAGAGCTTGACTCAGTCAGTAAGTATCGACAGTCGGCATCATTGCGTCACTTTGAAAAGGCGGCATGACATGAAAACCCTCTTGTCGTAGCCGCCGGTAATTACATACTCGATCCTGTGGACCGAATGGTAAACAGTCGACGTCGCCCTAAGCATGTCATTACGGATCCTCCCGATCCATTAACGGTGCTTTTAGGTACCTCAAGCACCGGTCACCGTGCTTGCCAAATCCGTCGCTTGCTACGTAGGGCTCGACGAGTAAATTAATCCATAAACACAGCCCACTGAGTTTCTCGCCGGATCTTCTCAGTGGGTCGCGTTTCCGATCCGGTGGTAGATTCTGAGAAGCACTGGACTTGCTTGGACCAGTGTTACCAACACTCCCCGTATAAGCTCACCTACACGTCAAGGAGAAGCTGAAATAGCCTTTTAAGGCTATCAGCATAGGTAGGAAGAAAAAAAAACGCGCGGCTCACTTCAAAATAAGCGATCCCTAAAAATTAATATTTTAACAATAAGAAGAAAAACAGAATTTGGACTGCGAGTACATAAACGTACTCGCATTCAATATATAACGAAACATTCTGCTTACCGCAGACAGAATGCGTGTATTTTAATTGGGCTAATAGTCCGTCGGTACGATAAGTTCGTCATAAATATCATGACAGTACTAGTAGCGTAGCTTATTTTACGGGCTGGTCCAACATCGACCCCTGAAATATTTTGTGTAATTTCCCTATTTTCGACTACGCATCTCCAACTACCACTCCCAAGAGTCGTACTAAGCTGTTTGCAGAGCCTATGCAAATGAAGGAGTGTCTAATCATTGTCCAAAACGAGGCTGCTACATTTATAATATGTGGGAGCTGCCTCTCCTGCCGTGTATAGCAGGTCACATTCTCAACTTTCATTTTATGTACATCCGTTTTCTCCGGCGCCGGAATGCCCTGTGCTTACTACAGACCGAATATGGAAGGACCAGTGACAGCTTAGGCTAAGTGGGGCTGGTTAAATAGGAGAACAGACAATACAATTTTCATATCGATTCTATGAAGTAAATCTAAATATATATTTTAGAAAGGGAAGAATGTGAGGGGAGAATGGCTATTCCTACCGCCCTTCCTAACGTATAGAGTTGTGGGATGTCAGGGTTTTCAGCTCCGGAGATTTCTAAGGTGGATTGTACTGGCGATAGTTAGTTTTTGTGCACCGCGAGTGTTGTAACCATTTAAAAAAAACCTCTTATCGCGGATTTAAATCTACAACAAAAGTAGTAAACAGCAAATGTACCATGTATCAAATAAAATCACAATATTGATTTTATTTTGCTCGCAAAGGCTGCTTGCTGGGGAAATCGATGCTGTGATTGTCTGTGTTGGCTGCATTACTTGAAACGTATCTTAAAGATAAATAAAAACTTTACTGGTACATAAATAAGCTTAATAAAGACATCGTCGTAAAATATCAGTAGGTTCATATGGTGTGATGACATATTCAATTAGGTTGATCATACTCTTTTGCTATTCTTTCAAGCAATGCCGTATGTATGTATTTATGATATACAGCCAATAAAATAACGGAAGAAAAACAAAATACAGCAGAAACTAGAGTATAGCTGGTAAACATTGTGCTTCACCAAAGGTCTTTCGTTCGAACCGATAGGATCTAGGAACTCATTCTACGAAATATTTAGCTTTACTAACACCGAAATATCTATTGTAATAGACAACATGATGTTAACATAAAGAACTCTGAAGAAAGTCTGGCCTTTCTCGATAATATTAAAATTTTATTTTACCTATAAGACATGGTACCTATCATGTTCTTACGCTCTAAGAACCTTACTATACCAACTTACTCTATATATACATTTAGCAGGGCTATTTTAATTGCATAGATACATAGACAAACTCAAGGTTTGTAATACAAACGGGCCCACAAGTTGCGACCCGCTTGATGTTAAATGTTTATGTTTAGCGGAGCACATATAATTCCATTACTTACCTTGTGAGGTCTGCGTCTCGATTGTATAGGGCAACGATTCTGTCGATCTTCATACTGTAGGGCATGATTGCTTCGCGATAAAAGTAGGAGGGGAACTATCATCATTGATTACGCATATATATTGTTTCGCGAGTATTATTTTTATTGCAAAATATTATTTCTTCGTCGTGAAAGTGATTTGTTTTTTTTTTTTTTTTTTTTTTTTTTTTTTATGATTGAAAGTTTACTGGTGGCCCGAAGGCCTTTCCAGTTTCACCAGGACAGGTGGGCGAGCAAAGGCTCAGCCAAGAGGGGTGGGATTTGCTAACAACTGCCCGAGCGCCTCCGAAGGAGACCTAACAACTCAAGAGCAATTGTTTCGCGAATGAATCTACTACCGGATCGGAATCGCGACCCGCTGAGAAGATCCGGCGAGAAACTCAGCGGGCTGATGCATGGGTTAGGTTGCACGTCGACCTCTTTGTCGAGTTCGACGAGTACGGTTACCGGGGTCCCTAAGCCTGCCCCTAGTATTAGAGCTGAAGGCATCTAATGCAAAGGTTATTGGATCTGATGGATCCGTAAGGACGTGTCTAGGGCGTCGACGGTGACTGGCTCCTGCATGATCAGGATTCGGAGAGTAGTCAGCGGCGGCAACGATAAGGCGATTATCATGACGCATAGCCTTATCGAAGTATCGTTCCGACGCTGACTTCATGTATTTCCGAATTGATTCGAGGCCCAGGTCGTCGTGTAGGTCAACGTTCCTCACGAACCACGGAGCGCCGACAGCTAACCTGCAAAAGCGGGATTGTAGGGATTGGAGGGTGTCTATGTGTGTGCGGGCCGCGTGAGCGAACACCACACTCGCGTAAGTCATGACGGGCCTTATGCAAGTTTTGTAAAGTGTCACCTTGTTCCGAAGGGACATTTTACTCCGCTTACAGATCATGGGGTAGAGTCTACCGAGAATAAACGCGGCACGGTCACGGACTGATTTTATATGCGGGCGGAATGTCATCGATGCATCCAGGGTAACGCCCAGGTACTTGACCTTCCTGGCCCAGGGTATGGGTTGTCTAAAGAGAGTAATCGGGGGTGTGAGATTCCTCCTCCTAATCCGGGAGGAAATCCGTGTGGAGCTTCCCCTCTGAAATAGCACCGCAGTACTTTTCGCTGGGTTGATGTCTATGCGCCATTTTCGGAACCACTGTCCTAGGGCTAGGGCTGCGCTCTGAAGCTTCTTCGCGATTAGGGACTTATTTCTACTAGAATAGTAAACAGTCGTGTCGTCGGCGAATAAAGCTAAATGGGTCGGCGGCGACCGGGGAATATCGTTGACGAATAAGCTAAATAGGAGGGGTGAGAGGACAGAGCCTTGCGGGACTCCAGCTGTGAGAGGTCGTGGGGAGGAGCGGGTTCCCTCGACTCGATATCGAAAAGAGCGGTTCGACAAGAAGTCCCGTATGATGAGCACGAGACTATCCGGCACGCCCATGTTGAATAGTTTGAAAATCAAACCATTGTGCCAGACTTTGTCGAACGCTTTTGCGACGTCGAAGAAGAGAGCTCCCGTGTATAACGGTTTTGGTCGATTAAGCCCCACAAGAATGTGCTCCGTGAGGCGGTGCACCTGTTGAACGCATGAATGATTTGTACGGAATCCGAATTGTTCATCGATGAGAATGCCCTTGGATGAGACGAAATCTCTGAGGCGCTTGTAGAGCAGACGCTCATACAGTTTGCCTAGAGACATGAGGAGGCTAATCGGGCGGTAGCTCGTCGGATGATTTTTTGGTTTACCGGGTTTATGTATGCCGATAACGTCCGCTTCTTTCCACACCGCGGGAAAGATACAGTTCGCCATAGCGGCATTGAAAATAGATGCCAACATCACGATGAGTTGGACGGGTAGAAGTTTAATAACGCGGTTAGATATACCGTCGGAACCGGGAGCCTTGCGAGGACGTAGGTCTTTGATCAAGTCTTTAACTTCCATCGGGGTGACGGGTGGTAACGCATCCGAAGGTGGCAAGGAGGCTCTGCGTTCTACCTCACTGTCTACTAATTCTACATGAACAGGGTCCACGGATTGAGTGCTGGGCGTGCACTGGGTTTGCAATGTATCGGCCAGCAGCTCTGCTTTTTCGTCATCATCAAAGGCCGCGAGTCGGCCTGAGGGGCCTACGAGGGGGGGCATAGTTACTACCGTATCCGATTTGAGAGTACGAGCTAAGCGGTAGTAAGACCTTTGGGAGGGCGCGAGTCCTTCTAAGAAATCAGACCATCTGGCATCTCGGACTTCGGCGATGCGAGACTTTACGTCGCGTTGTAGGGCACGCATTCGAATACGATTTTCCGCGGTAGGATACCTGTCGTAGGCGCGTATCGAGGCGTTCTTAGCTCTAAGGAGTTCCCTAATATCGTCGGACAATTTGAAGCGGTGAAGGAAGTCCTCCGCTACAACTTGTTTCGATGACCTATCTAATGTCGAGGTGATGTGTGACGTTAAGATGTCTATGGCTTCAGCGGTATCCTGAGGAGACGGGGTAGAGTCCGGGTTAAACGGGAGCGATGGTGGATCAGATTCAGCCAGGCTGATGCCCAGCGTGTGCCAATCCACCACAGTCCTCGTGACGGGAACGGAATCGGGAGCGCGACCGAGCTTCATGACGACGGGACGGTGGTCTGAATCTAACTCTGAAACTACTTCGATCGAGTGTAAGCGCAGAGTTACGTTTTTTAATAACGCTATGTCGAGTATATCCGGAGGATGCGCGATATTTAGCGGGTAGTGAGTCGGGGTTAACGGAGCGACGATATCGAAGGCGAGATCATCGACTAACGCGTCAAGCCGCCTGCCATTCGGGGTTGTGGTGTGTGAGTTCCACCTGATGTGTTTACAATTTAGGTCGCCCGCCAGAATGACAGAGCTCCCCATACCGAGCAGCGCCTCAATATCACTGCTTAGAACGATCTTATCCGGTGGAAGATAAACGGACGCGATAACGATCGGCGCGTGTCCCGTCAGTGAGATTCGGCACACTGATGCTTCGATATTAGCGAGCGCGGGAGGATCGAGCGGGACGCAATGCAGGGCTCTTCTATAGTAAATAACGGTACCACCACCACGGGCAGAGAGCCTGTCGTTCCTGACCATGTTATAGTTCGCGATTTTAGGGTCACGGCGCGCGGGCTTAAGTAGGGTCTCCTGCACTAAGAAAATGTCAATTTGATGGTCACGCAAAAAATCACAAACCTGATCACGTTGATTTGCGAGACCGTAAGCGTTAAAAAATCCTATTGTTACGGATAAGGGTTTTATTCTACTAATGTACGCCATTGATTACCGGCGGAGTGAGGGGAGGACGTACGTATTTAACGACGCGTATACGTCAGCGTATTCTTGCACAACGGCGATGAAATGTTGTGCAGTGGAGGCGGCGCGAATGGCGTCACCCAAAGCGTTAACACGCTCAAAGTTGATCGACTGAAAAAGTCAATCGCTAGAGCGAGATTTTCGGACGCGGTCGGAGGGCAGGTCGCGGGGGAGGGACGTATCGCGGGGGTGGGACGAGTCGCGGGGGAGAGAGTTGTAGCCGTGTTCGTGTACGGCAACGGTTTAGCCCAAGCCGAGACGCTGGGCACCGACGCCGGCACGAAAGCAGGCTTAGCCTTCGGCACAGAGGGTACCGTGGCTTTGATGTCTGGGCCGGAAGCTCGGAGGCGGTTTTGACGGGCGACGCGGCGATTTATTTTTGGAGCTCGGGGGCATCCACGGTAGTTCGCGGGGTGACCTTGTGTTCGGCACAGGACACAGCTAGGCGGTTCCGTCGCGGTTTTTTGGTCGCGAGCGCAGAGGGCCGTGGCGTGATCGCCCAAACACTTAACACATCGGGGGCGCGCGTGACAGTTACGGGAAGAGTGCCCGTACAGTTGGCAGTTATGGCACTGACTAGGAGTGCCTTTTTTATGGGGGACTTCGACGGCAATACCGGAGAGCCTACAGACGGTCCGAATGTTAAAAATTTGCTTACCCTCGGGGTAGGCTGGAGGGCGACTAAAACCATATTGTATGGCTCCCTACCGCGGCCGGTGTGCATGCGGTGCACGGAATTTACTGGTAGGCCTTGTTCTATCAGATCTGCCTTGACGAGATCGGCATCTAGCTCCTTCGGGATTCCACGTATGACAACGCGGAGTTCGCGCTCCTCCTGGAGCGTATAAGTGTGGAAACTTATACGCTCCTTTCGGAGGTAACTTGAGAGGGCCCTATGGTCGTCGGGTGTCGTTACTTTTATTTGAATCCCGTTGGCGAGATTACGGGCGCTGGCAAAATTAATATTTTTGGCCTTAAGGGCCAGGGAAACTCGGTCCCAAGCTGCCTTCTCTTGAAGGATAACCGGGGGAGGGGTCTGAGTTTTAGATTGCGCCACCGGTCGCGGCGACGGAGTGGCACGGGCTGGAGGCGCAACGGGAGTCTGAGGGCGGGGGCGCGACGCGTTCGCGGCTTTGCTAATTTTAGCGGCCGCGAGAGCTCGAGACTCCGCGGCACGCTTCTTACCCTTTTGTACCAGGGTGAATCCATCCGTCGATGAGGCGGGGGCGAGGTCGACCTCCATCTCCGAGTCAGAGTCGGAGGACGAGGAGGCGGGCGCAGGTGACCTACAAGCAGGAGTTTTGGAGGGCGCGACGGAGGCCGCGGATGATCGCGCTGCTGGAACGGTGGCCACGGCGGACGACGCAGTAGTTTTACTCGCCAGTATAGGCGACGCGGGAACGGCAGGCACGACGGAGGCTGCGGTGCTCGATGTAGGAAAGTGATTTGTGAGCAGTTGTTAAATGCTTGACTGTGGGATGTGAACGCCGGCACTCGCATGTCTCGACACGAGTACACCAGGCTTCCTATTTATAGGACACGATGACTCCGGCTACTGGACATGGACCTGCCCCGGTCTGGCACGGCTGTATCCAGCGGATTCCCGCAATGTTCGACAGGTCGTCGGTCCACCCTATTGGAGCCTACCCAAACTGCGTCTTCGGTGCGTAGTCTCGCCACTTGCGAATTTTTAGATCCTGTGCCCTGAATGTGCCCTGCCAACGGCCACTTTCCTCGCAATTCTTTGGGGTATCTCGATTGTCCTGCAAATCCCTTCTCTCGCACTTTCTTCTTGAGACACTGGCATACTTTTTAGGATGAAAAGAAGGAATAAATAATTCTTCGAAAATAGCATGACTATTTCTTAATACCTTTTTATTGACTTTATCATAAATATGTTACGCGATAAAAAAAAAATCCTACCTAAGCTGATGGTCTAGAAAGACCATGTCAGCGACGCCGGGCTAGTAGATAAGCTCACGGGGCTCAAAACGGAGAGTTGCTAACACTGACCCTAACAAGAGCAGTGCTTCGCAGAATCTACCACCGGATCGGAAACGCGACCCACTGAGAAGATTCACCGAGAAACTCAGTGGACTGTGTCTGTGGGTTAATTTACTAGCCGAGCCCTTCGTCGCAAGCGACGGGTTCGACGACAACGATGACCGGTGCTTGGGGTACCTAAGAGCATCGTTAGTGGATCGGGATGATCCGAGGTGACGTGTTTTGGGCGACGTCGACTGCTTACCATTTGGTCTACTGGGTCGGGTATGTAGTTACCGGCGGCCACGATGAGAGGGTTCTCGTGTCGTGCCGCTTTATCGAAATGGCGCTTACGCGATACTTACGATATATGACCGTTGTAAAATAACAAACTGAAAATTAAAACAAGTGATATTCAGTAAACATACGCGACAGACTCTTCCACGTCATAACTTACACGTCACTGAACAAATAAAAATGAATCTGAAGATAAAAGTTTATTGCTTAATTATAAGACTATACAAATCAGTTGCTTATAAATGTTTGACAAACTTATAATGTTAACGTTTTCTGATATTTCATGATATAATTTGAAAATTGAGTATTTAATAGGTCATGAATCCTGAAACCAAAATCTGGCCGGATTTCGGTTTCAGTTTTTCGTTTATATTTAAGCTCTTGAGATTTTATAAATACCTACCTATGTATGACAGAATAAATTAATTGTGAACACAAACAATTGTATTTTTTTTTGGGTCCGGTCGAACTTCCTACAATGTTTCCGTGCCTAACGGGGCGCACAGGGTACATGAGGAACTAGATGGCTGAAGATCTAAGAAAATTTTCTAAATGACTTCCCTGCAATCTCGCCCGATGCATAATCCCCACTCGAGATAGAACCCGGGCAATGTAGGACGTTTCCGCGGCCAACACTACAGTTGTGCCTCAGCACACTCTCTTTTTTAGTTAAGAGGTGATCATCGTATTCCCTCTAGGCGTCGGAAGTGGTAGGGTCGCAGTTGAACCGAATAAAAGCCTTTATCGCTTAACGGCTCTGAAAGGTTTCACGCGGAGTACATCTCTGCTTTTCACCTTACTGCCACGGAACCCCGAGCCTGCATATCACAGCACTTTAGTCACCGAGCCGCTCGATCTTAGCCTAGCCAGAATATTCCGAACCGAGTCAGAATAAGTCTGGATGAGAGGTAGGACGCATTATGCGAATTAATAAATATGTCCTCTCACTTAGTTGACATGTTTATTAAAGTTGTGATTGGAATGGAATTATTTATCTAAATGTACATCATTATTATATTTTTATAATACATATTATATTTTATATTGTGCCTTTTGGAAAAGCCGATGGCAACTGCCAAAGTCTGCGGAAGAAGGTCTGTTGAGTTGGGTAATCTATGTTATAGGTTTAATCTGTGTCATTGCATTTTCCCTCCATTACTGCTGCAAAATTTATACAAATTTTTTGTCTCTAAAAAGTTACGTTTAATAAATTCTATAAAACTATCCAAGTTATTATTTAAATACGACAAAGTGGGTGAACAAAACAAGGTCCAAATGTAGAAGCTCAATGCGCTGGTCGGACCAAATAAGATCTACCTTCAACAAATTCAGTCCATGATGCCATCCAAGCCGTCACCTTCAGCATTGAGGACTATCGACTCAAGGAGGAGGTTATGATAGTTCTATCTACATCGAATAATGAAATAAATAAGTTTAATTATTGGTCTTTCTGTGCTCTTTGTATGGATCCCTAGCCATAGTGACATTCCTGGTAATATAAAAGCAGACCAACTAGCTAATGAAGCTGTGGAAGATGGCGCCATTTTCCCTTATAAAGTTTTTTGTCAGGATCTAGGCGCTCTTCCTGTAGTTCACCTTCAGGATTGCTGGAATAGACTCTGGACTGAAACTGGTCAATCAAAAGGCAGGAGATATTTTAACCTTCAGCCACTTATTTCATTTAAGCCATGGTTTTTCCGTGCCAAATGCAATAAGCTAGTGTGTTCTTCTATCATAAGAATGCGTTTGGGTCATGTTTGCACTCCTGTTCATCTTAATAGATTAGGCATTGTATCTACTGATATATGTGAATGTGAATCCGATAAATGTGATCTAGATCACATTTTCTTTTCATGTCCTCTATACGACCGCTCCTCATTCCTGAATGATCTTATATCTCTTAATCTTCCTTTTCCTACCTGTATATCCTGTATAATTATGTATCCATGTATATTTTATAAAATATTGTCATCTTTCATCCTTCAGAACCATATTAAAGTTTAAATATTTGATTTGTAAGTGTATTTATGTATATTTATGAAATTTTTATTATCCGTTTCAAACGTCTTCCTACTTATCTGATCGTTTCTCGTGTTTCGTATCCTATTTTAACTTGGTATCCCAATCTTTTAATTTACGTCATTGGCAAAAAGTCAACGCTATTGCCAAAAGAAGAAAAAAAATTAATTACGGTTGAGTTATTCCTTCATCGTGGAAGTCATACACGAAAATGTTTTAAGTACGTATTTCATTATAAAAATTGCAACCTATCTGCGGGATTTAACTACAACACATCATTCGATGCGAATGCACTTCGCGATAATTCTGTTCAACCAATTTTGAACGTATGAGCTGCGTTCCATTTACTCTAGTCACGGATCAAACTAAAAAACGCCTAAAATTAAATGTCAATTTTTGACATTATATTAAAGATACTTTGACAACTTCGACAATAATCACCAAAAACTGGGTGGTTTATGTTTTGTTTTGCATTTTTCACTATTCAGCTTAACTATTTGTGGAACTTCGATTAAAAAATAGCTCTTTCTTTAATATTCATATTTGCTACGCATATCGATAAGAAATAAACTATAAATGTAAGATAAAAAGTTCAAATATGTACGACTATTTATATTACGAGTGATATTTTCAAGAAATTTACGTGAAATTACTAAAATTAGTTTGTGAACGAGTTTCGTAGATTTCACAATTACATTTAACATTTAATGCATATGTGTAGAAAACACAACAATTAAAGAAGATAATAAAATGGTTATATACGGAATTTATATTGTTAGCAAGTCTGGTGGTCTCATCTACAACTATGATCACAATATTCCTCGAGTCGAGACTGAGAAAACGTTTGGATTTCCCCTTGATATTAAATTGCAGTATGAAAATAAAAAAGTTGTTGTGGCATTTGGCCAAAGAGATGGAATAAATGGTAAATTGTCTACTATTTATATTTTTCCTGTAATTAAAGTAAATTTTGTATTTCATTACGAAATGTATACTCAGCAATTTTCATGTAACTCACAACAGTTGTAACATTTATAATGTAAATGCTTGCTGCTCTAAAGATAGGATTTAAAAAAAATTCAAGCTAACCATGTTCAATAACAAATAAAAACCACTATTGCATCTTTTAGTTGGACATGTATTACTATCAGTAAATGGATCTCCAGTGACAGGAAGAACAACGGAAGACAATAGAGATGTCTTTGATATTATAGAAGCTAAGGTACTATTATCATCTATTTACCTGAAAGCATCAATGATGAGCTAATTACAGAACACATAATGGTAAGTGGTCTGTCACTCATGGATATCAGCAATGTCAAAGGTAAATACTTGTCACTATATCTTTTGGTATGGTTAAAAAGTAAAAAATGTAAGAAAGACCAATGTAACTCCCCCTCTTGACTACTCACAACACATTTGATGTAACCTAGTGTTTCATTAATAAAAACTGCTGCCTGCATTTACCATTAAGCAGGCCGAATGCAGGCAGCATTGGAGGAAGCTGGTGCAAAAACTGGACCAAGGTAGTCACGACCGTCAGTAATGAGGAAACGACAGAGAAGAAGAAGAAGAAGAAGTGTTTCATTAGCCATTTTTAAATGATGTTTACTTTCATTTGCTATAAAATATAAAAACCTTTCAGGAAAACTATCCTCTGAGTCTAAAATTTGGTAGAGTGAGAGCAACAACAAATGAGAAGATAGTGCTGGCCAGCATGTTCTATCCTCTTTTTGCCCTTGCTAGTCAGCTCAGTCCCATACCAAAATCCTCAGGAATAGAATCCTTAACGGCTGACACATTCAAGTTGTCGTGTTTTCA
This sequence comes from Bombyx mandarina, assembly GCF_030267445.1. Classification (NCBI taxonomy): domain Eukaryota; kingdom Metazoa; phylum Arthropoda; class Insecta; order Lepidoptera; family Bombycidae; genus Bombyx; species Bombyx mandarina. The sequence continues at coordinate 16,624,219 of NC_143219.1, read as the reverse complement.
AACACTCACTGGTATGTATTTTTCTTATATCCTTTTTTGCCATAATTTTTCTAGCTTTGGCTATTTTTGTAACGGAGTTCTTTATCTTTGTTATGTTGTGCTAAATATATCTTTTAATTTATATAATTTGAATGCTGAGATAATATTATATTATGACATTAATTTGATAATGTGATATTTTCATTTCAGGTGTAAAATTTATAATAGTAACAGACACTAATATGCAAGGTACTGATGTGGTCCTAAAGAGGATCTATGAGTTATATTCAGACTATGCACTTAAGAATCCATTCTACTCACTCGAGATGCCAATAAGATGTGAACTGTTCGACACATCTCTACACACACTGCTGGAACTAGTTGAGAAGTCTGGGACTGCTAATTTATAATTATACAATAATATCAGTAAAGTAGCAAGTCGCACTTTAAAATTTGCACAGGTTAGTACCATTATTAACCATTTTCTACCAGTCACTATGAGTTTCAGTTAGACAAAAAGAAAATTTGTGCAATACCTGAGATTAACGGAGTGCCTCGTGACGGGCTTTATTTACGTTGTGGTATCTATCCGCTTGCAATATTTTAAAACAAGTATAGTAAGAAAATGCATTGTCGAAGCCAGGAATAATGTCAATACCTGCTTAATATTGTAAATTCATTTAATTAATCTGTATAATGTCAAATTATGTTTAACTATATACATACTCAACTTATTCCAAAAATAAATTTTATGTAAATGTCATCATGAGTCATGTTTTAATTTGAATCAGTTTTTCATGATCTTAATTTTGTGAATAAAGACGGAAGATTAAGTGTTTGATCTGAAATAGCAATTTGTAATCCAGTAGCAAAATCAGAAGCACTCCTCTACATAAATGGAAAATTAGATGAAAATTAGATATCATTTAGGAAATGTTCTGATCGAAAATAAACAAAATGATTATTTATTTTTAGAGGTGTAATATAAATAAGACAGCAAAATGTTTACAATAAAAAATTTATTGATATCAATATTTATAATTCAGAACAAATCAAACTTAGCCAAAGTTTACTTCGTTCTTGCCGTTCTTCTAATCTATATTTAATTCGTACAATAAACACAACTCCTTTGTACTCCCTACTCACGCACATCCCTCCCTCTTAACAATGAAGTGTTGCTCGATCGGCGGGACGAGCCAGAGTCGTGATCCTCGACGCACTCAGAGTAGTGTGCAGCCTCTGTGTCGCGCCCGTGGACTGCAGCTAACACGAAGTGTTATCGTGCCCCAGAGATGCGCGTCAGACGTGACTTACAAAAACTAAGATTACAATCTAAAAATTTAAAAATAATATACAAAAATGCCTAAAAATTAAAAACATAATTTCATCGGTCAACGGCGCAGATTTCATTGCAGTTCTAGTAGTTTTCGAAAAAAATTGCGTACGTGATTTAACTTCGACGACCTCGGTGAACCAACAATCCGCAGTTGGCTCATCCCTACAATCATACTATTTCAAACAGATCAAAATGAGTCTATAAAATAGAATTGAATGCAAACGTCAGTCCGTCGACAGGGCGGCACACTGTGGCCCGCAGCAACATGCGGTTTGATATTCTGCGCCGGACTCATCCAGCAGTCGCACTGCAGCGTCCGCGTACACGAGCGCGACATCCGAGCGAATCACGTGGGTGAGGTGACGGCCTGCAGTCTCGCACTAGTACCGTCCCCCACAGAACGCATGGGCTGTGCCGACAATAGTCGACATATTCACCGGTGCGCTTCCACAGTCCGGCGTGCTGAACAAACGGTCAACATATTCATGCAGAGCATCGATCTTCGCCCGATGACGACTCGGGGAAGAGTATTGCACAAATATCCGGTCGTTAATGCCGGGTGCTCGTCCACGGGCCTGCCTCTCCTGACCGTCGGAGTGGGGCCCCGGATCCACTGGGAGGTCATCCCGAGTGAGTGTGAGGGTAGACGACATATTCAGTACGTGCACAGTTGAGCTGGCACTGACGTCACCACTCTGGTCCGCGCCCTGACGGAACAACAGCAGACGACGGACCCTGGGGGGCGAGTCCAGAACAGTCTGGGACCGTTTTATGCTCTTCCCTATAAAAATTTTACTTATTGAAACTATTTTATTACATGAGACTATTTTCATCTCGAGTCCAAAAAGTTTAGTAGGACGTGTACAAACACGTGAAATACATTCCATAAAATGCGATGAGTACACGTCGCGTAGTCGCTATTTATAATTTTGACATTACATTTTATTTCACCGAATGTTTAACGCGATAGTTACTTTCAAACACACGAAGATAGACAATTCGCTGTCATTAAAGGCAATTTTATTTCCTTTCCCGCGCTTATAAAAGATACAGCACATGAGGACATTCACAGTGACAACTGTCATGAGCCAAACAAACAATATTTTAATAAAACTAAACTAGCTCCGATTTAATGACATATTGAACAGTCGTTCTGAACAGTTACAATGAGGTTCCACGAGCGGCGGGGGTCGCGGGCCGGAGCCTCGGTCGACTCGAAAGTACAAACAACTCACCGAGATTCAGCGCTCGATAAGATAAGACACAAGCGGTCATCTTTACAAAATATCTTTAAACTCTGTCCGTAATATTAGAAGTCTTAATTTAAGTTAGTCGAGACTTAAATAAGATACTCTATGGTCCGCGGCTTCGTGGCGGTCGCGGGCGGCGCTCGGGGACATCTGGAACGAACGGAAGATGATTAGAGAAAACGATTCGCAGCGAGTAGTCGAGGAGGCGGGGCGGGGGGGGCACGGCGCCGCGCGTGTGTACGTACGGAGGGTACTAGCAGCGATGCGAGCGCGGGCCCCAGAGCCGCAGCGAGTAGTCGAGGAGGCGGGGCGGGGGGGGCACGGCGCCGCGCGTGTGTACGTACGGAGGGTACTAGCAGCGATGCGAGCGCGGGCCCCAGAGCCGCAGCGAGTAGTCGAGGAGGCGGGGCGGGGGGGGCACGGCGCCGCGCGTGTGTACGTACGGAGGGTACTAGCAGCGATGCGAGCGCGGGCCCCAGAGCCGCAGCGAGTAGTCGAGGAGGCGGGGCGGGGGGGCACGGCGCCGCGCGTGTGTACGTACGGAGGGTACTAGCAGCGATGCGAGCGCGGGCCCCAGAGCCGCAGCGAGTAGTCGAGGAGGCGGGGCGGGGGGGGCACGGCGCCGCGCGTGTGTACGTACGGAGGGTACTAGCAGCGATGCGAGCGCGGGCCCCAGAGCCGCAGCGAGTAGTCGAGGAGGCGGGGCGGGGGGGCACGGCGCCGCGCGTGTGTACGTACGGAGGGTACTAGCAGCGATGCGAGCGCGGGCCCCAGAGCCGCAGCGAGTAGTCGAGGAGGCGGGGCGGGGGGGCACGGCGCCGCGCGTGTGTACGTACGGAGGGTACTAGCAGCGATGCGAGCGCGGGCCCCAGAGCCGCAGCGAGTAGTCGAGGAGGCGGGGCGGGGGGGCACGGCGCCGCGCGTGTGTACGTACGGAGGGTACTAGCAGCGATGCGAGCGCGGGCCCCAGAGCCGCAGCGAGTAGTCGAGGAGGCGGGGCGGGGGGGCACGGCGCCGCGCGTGTGTACGTACGGAGGGTACTAGCAGCGATGCGAGCGCGGGCCCCAGAGCCGCAGCGAGTAGTCGAGGAGGCGGGGCGGGGGGGCACGGCGCCGCGCGTGTGTACGTACGGAGGGTACTAGCAGCGATGCGAGCGCGGGCCCCAGAGCCGCAGCGAGTAGTCGAGGAGGCGGGGCGGGGGGGCACGGCGCCGCGCGTGTGTACGTACGGAGGGTACTAGCAGCGATGCGAGCGCGGGCCCCAGAGCCGCAGCGAGTAGTCGAGGAGGCGGGGCGGGGGGGGCACGGCGCCGCGCGTGTGTACGTACGGAGGGTACTAGCAGCGATGCGAGCGCGGGCCCCAGAGCCGCAGCGAGTAGTCGAGGAGGCGGGGCGGGGGGGCACGGCGCCGCGCGTGTGTACGTACGGAGGGTACTAGCAGCGATGCGAGCGCGGGCCCCAGAGCCGCAGCGAGTAGTCGAGGAGGCGGGGCGGGGGGGCACGGCGCCGCGCGTGTGTACGTACGGAGGGTACTAGCAGCGATGCGAGCGCGGGCCCCAGAGCCGCAGCGAGTAGTCGAGGAGGCGGGGCGGGGGGGCACGGCGCCGCGCGTGTGTACGTACGGAGGGTACTAGCAGCGATGCGAGCGCGGGCCCCAGAGCCGCAGCGAGTAGTCGAGGAGGCGGGGCGGGGGGGCACGGCGCCGCGCGTGTGTACGTACGGAGGGTACTAGCAGCGATGCGAGCGCGGGCCCCAGAGCCGCAGCGAGTAGTCGAGGAGGCGGGGCGGGGGGGCACGGCGCCGCGCGTGTGTACGTACGGAGGGTACTAGCAGCGATGCGAGCGCGGGCCCCAGAGCCGCAGCGAGTAGTCGAGGAGGCGGGGCGGGGGGGCACGGCGCCGCGCGTGTGTACGTACGGAGGGTACTAGCAGCGATGCGAGCGCGGGCCCCAGAGCCGCAGCGAGTAGTCGAGGAGGCGGGGCGGGGGGGCACGGCGCCGCGCGTGTGTACGTACGGAGGGTACTAGCAGCGATGCGAGCGCGGGCCCCAGAGCCGCAGCGAGTAGTCGAGGAGGCGGGGCGGGGGGGCACGGCGCCGCGCGTGTGTACGTACGGAGGGTACTAGCAGCGATGCGAGCGCGGGCCCCAGAGCCGCAGCGAGTAGTCGAGGAGGCGGGGCGGGGGGGCACGGCGCCGCGCGTGTGTACGTACGGAGGGTACTAGCAGCGATGCGAGCGCGGGCCCCAGAGCCGCAGCGAGTAGTCGAGGAGGCGGGGCGGGGGGGCACGGCGCCGCGCGTGTGTACGTACGGAGGGTACTAGCAGCGATGCGAGCGCGGGCCCCAGAGCCGCAGCGAGTAGTCGAGGAGGCGGGGCGGGGGGGGCACGGCGCCGCGCGTGTGTACGTACGGAGGGTACTAGCAGCGATGCGAGCGCGGGCCCCAGAGCCGCAGCGAGTAGTCGAGGAGGCGGGGCGGGGGGGCACGGCGCCGCGCGTGTGTACGTACGGAGGGTACTAGCAGCGATGCGAGCGCGGGCCCCAGAGCCGCAGCGAGTAGTCGAGGGGGCGGGGCGGGGGGGCACGGCGCCGCGCGTGTGTACGTACGGAGGGTACTAGCAGCGATGCGAGCGCGGGCCCCAGAGCCGCAGCGAGTAGTCGAGGAGGCGGGGCGGGGGGGGCACGGCGCCGCGCGTGTGTACGTACGGAGGGTACTAGCAGCGATGCGAGCGCGGGCCCCAGAGCCGCAGCGAGTAGTCGAGGAGGCGGGGCGGGGGGGCACGGCGCCGCGCGTGTGTACGTACGGAGGGTACTAGCAGCGATGCGAGCGCGGGCCCCAGAGCCGCAGCGAGTAGTCGAGGAGGCGGGGCGGGGGGGCACGGCGCCGCGCGTGTGTACGTACGGAGGGTACTAGCAGCGATGCGAGCGCGGGCCCCAGAGCCGCAGCGAGTAGTCGAGGAGGCGGGGCGGGGGGGCACGGCGCCGCGCGTGTGTACGTACGGAGGGTACTAGCAGCGATGCGAGCGCGGGCCCAGAGCCGCAGCGAGTAGTCGAGGAGGCGGGGCGGGGGGGCACGGCGCCGCGCGTGTGTACGTACGGAGGGTACTAGCAGCGATGCGAGCGCGGGCCCCAGAGCCGCAGCGAGTAGTCGAGGAGGCGGGGCGGGGGGGCACGGCGCCGCGCGTGTGTACGTACGGAGGGTACTAGCAGCGATGCGAGCGCGGGCCCCAGAGCCGCAGCGAGTAGTCGAGGAGGCGGGGCGGGGGGGCACGGCGCCGCGCGTGTGTACGTACGGAGGGTACTAGCAGCGATGCGAGCGCGGGCCCCAGAGCCGCAGCGAGTAGTCGAGGAGGCGGGGCGGGGGGGCACGGCGCCGCGCGTGTGTACGTACGGAGGGTACTAGCAGCGATGCGAGCGCGGGCCCCAGAGCCGCAGCGAGTAGTCGAGGAGGCGGGGCGGGGGGGGCACGGCGCCGCGCGTGTGTACGTACGGAGGGTACTAGCAGCGATGCGAGCGCGGGCCCCAGAGCCGCAGCGAGTAGTCGAGGAGGCGGGGCGGGGGGGCACGGCGCCGCGCGTGTGTACGTACGGAGGGTACTAGCAGCGATGCGAGCGCGGGCCCCAGAGCCGCAGCGAGTAGTCGAGGAGGCGGGGCGGGGGGGCACGGCGCCGCGCGTGTGTACGTACGGAGGGGACTAGCAGCGATGCGAGCGCGGGCCCCAGAGCCGCAGCGAGTAGTCGAGGAGGCGGGGCGGGGGGGCACGGCGCCGCGCGTGTGTACGTACGGAGGGTACTAGCAGCGATGCGAGCGCGGGCCCCAGAGCCGCAGCGAGTAGTCGAGGAGGCGGGGCGGGGGGGCACGGCGCCGCGCGTGTGTACGTACGGAGGGTACTAGCAGCGATGCGAGCGCGGGCCCCAGAGCCGCAGCGAGTAGTCGAGGAGGCGGGGCGGGGGGGCACGGCGCCGCGCGTGTGTACGTACGGAGGGTACTAGCAGCGATGCGAGCGCGGGCCCCAGAGCCGCAGCGAGTAGTCGAGGAGGCGGGGCGGGGGGGGCACGGCGCCGCGCGTGTGTACGTACGGAGGGTACTAGCAGCGATGCGAGCGCGGGCCCCAGAGCCGCAGCGAGTAGTCGAGGAGGCGGGGCGGGGGGGCACGGCGCCGCGCGTGTGTACGTACGGAGGGTACTAGCAGCGATGCGAGCGCGGGCCCCAGAGCCGCAGCGAGTAGTCGTGGAGGCGGGGCGGGGGGGGCACGGCGCCGCGCGTGTGTACGTACGGAGGGTACTAGCAGCGATGCGAGCGCGGGCCCCAGAGCCGCAGCGAGTAGTCGAGGAGGCGGGGCGGGGGGGCACGGCGCCGCGCGTGTGTACGTACGGAGGGTACTAGCAGCGATGCGAGCGCGGGCCCCAGAGCCGCAGCGAGTAGTCGAGGAGGCGGGGCGGGGGGGCACGGCGCCGCGCGTGTGTACGTACGGAGGGTACTAGCAGCGATGCGAGCGCGGGCCCCAGAGCCGCAGCGAGTAGTCGAGGAGGCGGGGCGGGGGGGGCACGGCGCCGCGCGTGTGTACGTACGGAGGGTACTAGCAGCGATGCGAGCGCGGGCCCCAGAGCCGCAACGAGTAGTCGTCGGAGACGGAGACCAGCACGTCGTGGTGCACCGGGTTCCACGACACCGCGTTGACGCACCGCGTGTGCCCCGACACCACCGCCACCGGCTCCTCGCCGTTCATGTGCCAGATGTAAACCTGCAAACCAACATGTTCAAAGTTTAATTATAAGTACACTGTCAATAGTTCGTCAGCTCGGGTCAGCCCCAGAACTCACGGCCGGGACGTTTGTGTTGGTGTCATCTCCGTTAGTAAAGAAACAGCAAAGTATACAGTACCTTGTTATCTTCTGAGCCAGAAGCAATGAAATCCTGATGAGCACCGCCGAAGCACGCGTGGATGGTGAAGTGGCCCTGACTCAACCCGCGGAAACGTCGGACCAGAGCTCGGGCTCCTGTTACAGAGCAGGAGTATTAAGGTACATTCGGCAGTTATGAGCTATAGAGCTTATGTATACCAAATGCAAATTATTAAATAATAATAAAAACATGAGATGCAAATTATTATTCACAAATTGCTGATCTCGACGGAGCATCGGAGCGAGGCGAGGTCCGCGGGCTCCAAGCTGATATCATTAACAGGATAGTTGGTGCGAACTCACGTATGTCCCAGAGGTGCACGCCCTGGTTGGCCACGTTCAGCAGCAGTAGGCTGTCCGCTGCGTTCACAGTCATCGCCATCACAGCGTGCTCCTCTTGTATTCTGCAGCAATCACACGGGCTCGTTAGTGTCTACGTACCCTCTCCCCCCGTGCGCTCCTGTGCCGTCCCTCCGGTTGCGATGAGAGCGGGCACAGTCGCGGCGCTCCACTGGCGCGCAATGGGGGACGTGGGAATCGTTTCAAGAAACCTGTACTTTTCACACAATGAGCCATAGGCCGAGACATGTACGTGTGAGTGCGTGTGCGCGTGTGTGTGCGTGCGCGTGTGCGTGCGTGACGTACAGGTTGCGGTCGGTGAGGTCGGTGAAGTCGTAGAGGCGCACGCGGTGGTGCGTGTCAGCGGCCAGCACGGAGCGCGCGTCCTCGCGGCAGCACAGCGCGTTGACCCGGACCCCGTCCCAGCTGCTCAGCAGTGTGCCCTGCAAACGACTACCTGCTCACGCGGAAGGTCAGGGGAACAAGGCCGCGTCCGGGCGAACGGATCACGCACTATCGGAATTTATCCCTAAGTTTCATCATCCCTTAAGGAAAAAAAAGGGGTTTCAAAGTTGGAAACATGCTATTGAAGTGAAACTTCTTTAGACGCGTTGAGAGTAAAATTTAACTCCCGACAGATTCGTTACGGCTAGAGAGAAAAGATAAAATTTAGGAAGAGCGAGAGTGAGAAAATAGACAGCGTCTCGCGAACCTTTCGACCAGGGAGAGAGGGAGAAAGCGAGCTTGATCGTTTTTCTTATACACATCCTGTTTACGGGTGTTAGCCACTAGATGGCTTGTTATTATTTTCTTATCTTTATTTTTTATGAAGGATTTAAAAAAAAAAATCGGTTGTCTTTAAAGTCGGTTTACTAACGATAGTTGAACGTGACGTCATAAGAAAATACGATGGAATGGTTTCATTTTTCAATTATCGCAATTATCGTTGCTATAAACAATTGACACCACATTCACTTTTCACTGAACTTCATACTTGACGAAAACATGTAAATGTATTATTGTATAGCAGCTGTCCACGCGGATGCATCGCTCACTCAAGTAGGAGAGAGACAGATGCCGAACGCTGCCGAACGCGGAGGCCGATTGTGCCTCTTTGTCGCTCGTTGCGCGGTCTCGCTTGCACTTCAAACCTTAAATGGAACGCCTCAATGAGTCATGTTTTTTCGTGCGTGCAGCCGGCTCCATCGAATTATAAGACGTTGTCACGTCAAAAAATTTATTTATAATTTAAAATATATATCAATGGGGAAGAGGTCGTTTATCTTATACACAACATTCCCTAGAGAAATTCAAGAGAAATTTGTGAAAAAAACCATAGTACTTACTACACGCGGCAAATGAAGTTTCACTTCTTCCACGCACAAAGTTACAGCCATACTATTTTTTTTTATAAAAATGTGTTCAATGATTATTAAACACATATTTCTAAGACAATGAATATAATAATACGTCTTAACTATGAAGTTGCCGTTTTACAGCATTGGCCATTTGTAATGTATGTGTGTATAGCACAAAATACTGTCTAAATTTACATGAATTTTATTTTTAAATTGAGTCATTTGTTAACGATTAATGTTTTGTTTGTATGAATAAATCCCGCACGGTCGTAGGTCCGGTATATACGTTTAAATATAAATACATATATAGATAATGAACACCCGGAGAAAGAGCAAACGACCCTCGGCGCAACAGTCAGTAATTACTGCATCATCGAGTCAGTCAGTTTTGTTTTAACTATCTTTGTATCTTTATCACTAATACGGACACGATAAAAATACACGTACTTATGGAATTCCGTCGCTACAGACGAACGCACGACTCTTTGTCGGTTAGAACGTTAACTTTGTGTAGTAAACGGCAAATTCATAGGTAAAGAGTAAATATGAGTAGTTGGAGGGCTCGACGTACGTCGAGGGCGCAGTGGTAGAACTGTCCGCGGGCGCCGCCGCACACGAACTTGTCGCCGGCGCGGTGCCACGCCGCCGCCGTCAGCGAGTCCTCCTGCGAGTGCGTCATCTTCAGGTGCAGCAGCTCCGTCTCCATGTTCCATATCCACAGGTCGGGGCAGTCCTCGGGGCCCGCGGCGATCAGGTACCGCCCGTCGGGGCTCCATGCCAGGAATGACACGCCGTAAGTGTGGCCCTCCAGGGACTTCCTGTAATTTACAGTAAAAACTACATAGATTTGTGTGCTTATTAAGCGTCCTGAATATGTATATATTATTTCCCGTGTTCGATTGATGTTCGTTATTAAGCGGTCGGCGATGTATCGCGTTCCGACCCGGCAGGCTGGTTCTGGCCCAGCGAGGTATCCCAGAACTCCAGCGGCATCGCCCTCGCGGCCTGGCTGGGCCGCCGTACCGCGGAGGCCGGCGTCGTTGGTCGTCGACTATCGCCTCGACGACCCGTCCGTCGGTTTGGTGTCCTCGGGGTGGCGCCGCGTTTCTGGTTGTAGTGTTGACCGCGGGAACCCCCCTACTCTGACCGGGTTCTGACCCCGGACGGAGATCGGACGTCGGGTGTAAGAGTGCAGGGGAGTCGTTTAGTGGGTGGGTCCTAAAGATCCTTGGGCCCGCGGACTGCTCCCAACACTTTGCAGATCGTCAAGTCCCACATACCCCGCGCGCCCCCTAGACTCGGGAACCTCGTAAGAGGTTCGGCCCACGGCGCGAAAAAAAAAACAGGGTACAGACTGCTGTAACGCCAGACGAACGTGCACGAACCGAGCATGGACCCACTCGCATCCGTTCCCGGCCGCTGCCGCTCCGTTGTGATCGTCGAAGAAACTGATCAATGGCGGATCGCGGCGTGCACGGTTCCTCACTAGGGGACTTGTGTCGCATTGCAGGACGCATGGCGACAGTGCGGGCAGCAAATTCTTTCATTGCAGTCACATTTCGCACATTCTGTACCCGCCTTTACGTATCATAATATGATATGTCCACTCTATTGATTTGATTCAATAGCTAGGTATATATGAATAATTAATGTACTGTTAGAGGCGACGCCCTCTTAAGTCAAAAATAATAATTAACATGTCATGGATAACGACTTTAGTAATATTAAGACATTGTTATGATTATTATGATAAAATGTTGTAGGGTAGACACTGTAGCGCCACTGTATAAAATGGCGGTGCGTAAACAGTGTCGCGGCAGTCTGTCTCAGGCAGTCAAGTCGGTCGGTCGCTCTGTCGGTCTGCCGATTTCTTAGGTTTAATATTGTGTCGATCGTTCCTACCCACTTTTGTATTTTTTATTTATTTAAATTATTAAGCCGTTGCTAAAAGTACATTATATTTAGGTTGTATTTGGTTAAGACAGACCTCATGTGGCGCACATGGATTTCACGCGTGTTGCCAGCGGGCCCCGAGGCACCCCTCTGGCATCTCTATCACTCACCATTAAGTGAGCCGCATGCTCGTCTACCCTCAAAGACAATAAAACAAAAATCTCGTCGTCATGGCCTAAAGGATAAGACGTCCCGTGCATTCGTGTTGAGCGATGCACCGGTGTTCGAATCCCGCAGGCGAGTACCAATTTTTCTGATGAAATACGTACTCAATTTGCGTAATTACTGGTGGTGGACCTCTTGTGGGTCCGCACGGGTAGGTACCACCGCCCCGCCTATTTCTGCCGTCAAGCAGTAATGCGTTTCGGTTTGAAGGTTTGAAGGGTGGGGCAGCCCTTGTCCCAACTATACTTGAGATCTTAGAACTTATATCTCCCAAGGTGGATGGCGCATTTACGTTGTAGATGTCTATGGGCTCCAGTAACAACTTAACACCAGGTGAGCTGTGAGCTTGTCAATTCATTTAAACAATAAAACAAAAATCTCGTCAGATTAGATCGCAAGTAGCTTCTGTCACCTAAAGGAGAGTCGTTTAGCCTCGGGGTCGAAGTCCCATATGATGACCGTGTTGTCCTTGGAACCGGTCGCCAGCTTCAGGCCGTCCGGGGACCATTTGCAGTACCACACCTCGTCGCAGTGCTCGTTCAGTACCTGGAAAGTGAACAAATAGCTGTCGGGCGCGAGCTGCACTTGTCTGGTTACCTTACGTGCGTGTACAACGTCTCATCAATATCTTCTGATAGCTTCCCTAGCGCCACGACGATATGAACATGATGTTGACAAGCTGTCGGCATCAGGCTGGCACGACACGGATCCTACATTATCTATACTAATATTATAAAGAGGAAAGATCTGTTTGTTTGTTTGTATTGAATAGGCTCCGAAACTACTGGACCGATTTGAAAAATTATTTCACTGTTTGGAAGCTACAGTATTCCCGAGTGACATGGGCTATAATTTTTTTTTATTAAATTAGTGATCCTTACTAAAACTCCCATAATGTAACCCAAGGTGTAAAAAAATTACCTGAAATATTCTTTACATCGCGTGCCTTGCGAAAAATATTAATGATAGAATAATAATATACTACGACTTTATAGGACACATTATTATTAACAAAAAGTGTCGCGGCAGCTATCCGCAATATTTGTTCTTTTATTTAAAAAATTAAACAACTTAAAATATCATTGAAATCTTTGTTGACCCGAGCGGAGCCGGAGCGGGCCACTAGTCAACTAATATGCATCAATACCGGGCCGCGGAGGCGCCGTACCTGCAGGGAGTGTATGGGGAAGGCGTCGGGCGAGCAGTGGTGGTCGGCCAGCAGCGTGAAGGGGATGCGCTCGGGGTCGGCGGGCGGGCGCGGCGCGCAGTGGAAGCGGCACCGCTGCGTCTGCTGCTGCGCCGCCTGCGCCAGCAGCGCGCGGAGCCGGCCCGGCGCCATCATCAGCGCGGGGGGCAGCTGCGCCTGCACACCGACCTTACTGCAACCCGCCGCCGCCGCTACTCGGGACGCAATACTGAGTACGCTAAAATGTACTTTATTGCCCGCCAAAGTAAAATACAAAATTACATAGACCTAATAGGCGGCATCTGAATACTACATACCTACACGTATATACCTAGTCAGGTCTTAAATTCTGTCACATGTTTAATGTAAAATAATTGAAACAAGTTTATTCATTATGTAACCATTCATATACCAAAATGTACTTAACGAAACATAGATTCTTATGACACTAAAGTTTATTAAAATGACCTCCGTGATTTTGAATACAGGCCTTCAATCTGCGCGGCCAGTCGTCTATCGCAGCACGAACGAGGTCCATGTCAAAAGAAAAGTTTTTACTGTGTGACAATACTTATGACCTGACTAGTTATATATATTTGTAGTGATAGCGGCGGGGGTAGTGGGGGGTGGCGACGGAAGGGTGCTCTGTGTCGCCATCCAATGGCGTTAAACTATGTTGTTAACACTTCGACTTTTTTGGCTTCGTACGATCGGTACAGTAGGAGCCGCGTGTATATTTATAATCAAATATTAAATATAAGCAATGCTGAGCTGTGCCTGAGCTTTTGAAGCCCATGAGCATAATCTCATGCGGCATAAACAACACAAGCTATATGTAGCTATCGGTATATGTGTCGGATATGAGGAAATACTTCACGAAATAAACTTAGTGGAAACAGTTGAATCCTGAAAATATTATACTACAAGCGACCAGTCCTCGCTTCGCTTCGGAAACTGTAATTTACTATTGATTTCTCCACTATTTAATGGATATTATTATACATATAAACCTTCCTCTTCAATCACTAACTATTAAAAAAATCGCATCAAAATCCGTAGCGTAGTTTTAAAGATTTAAGCATACATAGGGACGGACAGATATAGGGACAGAGAAAGCGACTTTGTTTTATACTATGTAGTGATAAAACCTAAAGGATATTTCTTAGATTAGATAGTTCATAATACGCTGCCTGCTCACAGCCAACATGACCACTGCGTCCACATGCAACTAACAACTGGGCGGCAGATAAAGTGCCTTTACTATTCGTGGTTTTGTTGTGTAAGCGCGCACCTGGACCCTGGCCAGCACCGCCTGCCGCGACGCCAGCCCCGTGCCGGCCCAGCGAGCCCGCGCGCGCAGCTCCCCGGCGGACGCGCACATCATGAGCGCCGACAGCCGGTGCACGCGCGCCGTGTCGTGCTGCAGCGGCGTCAGCTCGTTGCGCAGCGAGTGCAGCGCGTCCAGCAGCCGCCCCGCCTCCAGGTGTTCTAGGTACTTCTGCTCCAGGACTAGGAACTTCATTTCCTGTGACGAAACACACGGCGTTCATTAAATTAATTTAGTTTAAACAAAGTATATTTAATAATAAATTTCAAGCTAAGTACAGTCCGCGCGCGAGCTCCGAGGAATGTTAAGGAATGTTGACGTAATGAGCTAGTGTTGTAATTAGTCGATATTGCGCTATCGATACTAACACGTCTTAAGCCTCCGTACGAGTCTAAATTATAAAATAATTCTATGAGGGTATTATGTACTTCAAATAAATAAATAAGCAATTGATCACGTATGAGTTTAATTTAATGAACTGATACTTATTGGACAAAATGAACGTAAAATATTATTAATTACTATAGCAATCAGATTAATCAGTACTTAAAGAATTTGATGTACTATTGTCACTCTCCTCACGTACTTCAATAATAAATGATTCGACAACCTGAGGATGTTAGTATTAAAGTCATCATTTTGCCAGTAATGTTCCTCTAAAGTTAAGACATGTTTATTATGCTAATGCTCGCCATTCCTTTTTCATCAAATTAAATAGCTATTTGTGAAAACAAAAAGACTTTAGTGTAAATACTATTCACAGTAGAAAGCACACCTAAATAACACTGCTATCGCAAAATTAAAAGCAACGAGTCGGTAAGCGCTCTCTGACGGTAAGGTCCACACTAGTACTGGGAGAGTGCGGGATATGAAGCGTGCACCGCGCCCGCCCGCCTGCTCAGAGCTCGCCCGCTGCCTGTAGTCAGTAGTAATCAGTATAGCGAAGTCGTCGTGGCCTAAAGGATAAAACGTTCGGTGCATTCGTATATAGCGATGCACCGGTGTTCGAATCCCGCTGGCGGGTACCAATTTTTCTAATGAAATACGTACTTAACAAATGTTTACGATTGACTTCCACGGTGAAGGAATAACATCGTGTAATAAAAATCAAACCCGCAAAATTATAATTTGCGTAATTACTAGTGGTAGGACCTCTTGTGAGTCCGCATGGGTAGGTACCACCACCCCGCTTATTTCTGCCGTGAAGCAGTAGCTCAAGGTGTGTGGCGCATTTACGTAGTAGATGTCTATGGGCTCCAGTAACCACTTAACACCAGGTGGGCTGTAAGCTCGTCCACACGTCTAAGCAAAAAAAAAAAAAAAAAAAACTCACTGTGAGACTATGAGGATCGACGAGCGGCGAGTCCCTGAGCAATTCGTGCAAGGCGCGCAGGTCGTGGTCAGCTTTCACCCAGTCTCCGGCGAGCACATGTTGGCGAAACGTGGCCGCTGCGGGGTGCTCCAAGTGGAGGCCTGACTCCTCCATGAGCAGGGCAGCGCTGCGCCTGGACGAACAGACAAACTCACTAAGTTTATTATTGCAAAATTATCTTCAGAAATAAATTATCTGATGACCTCAATAAGTGAATGTAGGACAAGTCGAGGAGTTCAAACCGTTTCAAGATTTAGTTCGATATAGTAGGTAAAAAAAAATCATAGCCTTTACAGGACAGAGGCGAACATAATTAAAATCCCGTGCTTATTATTCTAATTTTATTATTAAAATTTTTCAATTTTGTTCTGCCTGGTTACATACTAAGGTGTAATTCGTCAACATTTAAATGTGCTAGCTGTAGTCCAAACATTTTTTAATATTTCTTGACAGATATATTTCTTAGAACACAGAAAGTACTAACAATATCTCAAAGTAAGGCAGATGGGTGGCATAATTCTCCATGTAATGTCTCATATCGCAGCCTCAGATAACCACTAAATATCAAGGGGAAGTGAGCTCATTCACTTGGCTAACCAATAAATAAAAGTAACCAATTACCTTATCTTTTCATGACAAGTTACAGACCACTTAGTGTTAGTTTGTTGCAGTAACCAGGGCCATTATACTACTTGAATAGCACCTTTAGATATATAGATAAACAGATTGAACAGCAGGTAAGATCTAAGTCTCAGATGAAGTTGCAGTTTTCGCAAAGCAAAGAAATTAAACTTTCAAGCATTTTATTGGAATCCTGAATCCTCAATGCATTGAATATTTTTATCATAATGTTTTTATGCTGGTTGTAAAAGGTATCATAAGCATACAGGCAGCATCATCCTGCCTATTTCTGCAACCAATCAATCCAGTAACCATTTGGAAAACTTCTAATTTTTTTACACCCAGTGCAATCTTTCATTCTTACTTCTATGAATATTTTAAGTGTCTAACCATGTATGAGGAATGTTTGATAAAACATCACCACATGTATGATAAGGATATTATTCATTTTAGTAAGAATCAACCACAATTAATGCCTTTTAAAAAATCAAGCAAACTGTGGGTAGCTTGGAGTACATATTTCTATGTACTCTAAGCTTGTTGATTGTTTTTCAAATACCATGATTAATATAATTACTTTTCTTTATTTTTTGAAAATTGACTTATTTTTGTTTATACTCATTGCTTTGTTTCAATCTTTTGAATTCTTGACTGCAACACATAGTTGTGGAAACTAACATTTAGCACTGCTATGACAATTTTAATGTCACTTAATAGGATGTCAGTTTTTGAACAGCTCTATTGAATTAGAAATGTTAATGAAATTATTGCAATTGATTTGTTATATTTATTCTAAGGCATTTTAATCTTATGCTAGAACAACAGGTTGATATATTGCTTAGCATTACAAATCTTGTGTCTGATGGCTTATGCAAATCATCTGTCAATATTGAATTGGCCAATGCCAACAATACAAGTTTACAAAGAGGAAAACCTACACAGTATTGTGATACATTTGTTTAGATCTAATTAGAATTGTACAACCAATCAGCATTTCTCTTGGACTGTAATTGATTTTCTTGAAACAGTTAACATTAATTAAGTCATCATCGTCAGCCCAACTGGACATAGGCCTCTCCCAGTTCCCCATAATGACTAGTCCTCGCGCAGTCTAATTAAATAATATACTGAAAAATATTTGCAACTGTATTGTAAACACAATAAAAGTAAAGTAGCAAGCACAGGGTGAAGTGGAGACAGCTTGTGAGGGTTCTATGTATTAGTGAGGTACCCTAGGACTACAACAGACAACAAATTCAATGTTTTTTGTTATTAATTGTCAAAGAAAGATGTAAAGTGTTACTAAATTAAAACAGCAGTTATTGTTAACTTTTTTTTTTCTTGTCTGTTCTATAAAGTTTCTAATACTAATTATGCATATTTCAATGTTTGCAACAGATGCTCCATAAAAAAACCTATTTTTTTTAAAGTTGGTTATTAGTAAATGCAGACAACAAAGAAAGATTCTGTACTTGACCTCTTTAGATCAATTTACCACATAAACTACATGTCTAACTCTAGTTTTTGATTTGTGGGCTTGTGCATATAAGATACTCACTCTAGTCCAATGGATATAAGATGCTGTCCAATGAGTCGCACTATCTCCTGGTCAGTCTGTGCCATGGTGCGTGAGGGCACTTCGCCGTTGGTGGCCTCACCATTAACATGGCGCTGCTGCGCGCCATTGGCGCACGGCTGATGCATGGCCGCGGGCGGAGACAGCCTGCGGGTCCGCTTGCGCGGCGGCCGGTGCCCTGCGCCCTCGTCTCCCGACTCACTGGAGGCCAGGCTGCCCGCGAGTGCGCGCCCCAAGATCACCGGCGCGTCCACCGCATCGGCCAAGACGCTGCCTTCAAGTGACGTCACGCCCTCCACCACCCGCACTCACTCAACCATCTCCTTTTGTTCGACGCTGCAAAATGTCCACTCCGTCTTGTCCTTGCTTTTCGACCTTGCACCTGATTCTAGCTTTACTGTTAATAACGTTATACGACTTCGGTTTTGAAGAACCTTGAGCAGGATTTCGTGACCAGCGTGATGAGTACACAAAAATCAGCTGAAAATGATGCGACAGGGCGACAGCTGTCTTTATTGTCTTGATTGTCTTTCTTTGCAATTCGCCTTCTTTACGATTCGGGTGACGTTCGTGTTTTGTTCGGTTGCGTATCGGGCAGTTGTGTTGTAATGTGGAGTGACCTCAAAAAGAAAATTATCCGATTTGGTTTGTGTCTAAACACAAATAACGAAATTTTCATAATCAATATACGAAAATAGATTAAAAACCAAAAACCACACAATTCTTGAAAATGCTAATTATCTGAAACAATAATTAAGAAACTATTGACACCACATTAAGTCTAAATAAATTATGTTTTCGAAATACTGCGTCAACCGTAACGTTCAGTTTATGAATTTTGTTAAGATTTTTTTAAATGATAATTTAAAAGACTTTGTTTTAATTATATTTCTTTGTAAAAAATAGATTAAATTTATTCTCACTAGTTTAAAAAATATATATATTAAAAGATGATTAAGAATGATCGGTATACAGTACAAAATTTCCTTAGCCATCTTATAAACATCATACATAATGTCAAAAAAATGCCCCAATAATTAAAATTAAAATGTTTTGACTTAAGTGCTTATGAATAAGATTTTAAAACTTTATACGAAAAATTGTAAAAATGCGAATAATAGCAAGTAAAATAATTTTTACGTGTTTTTTAATCCCCGCAACTAATCTTCAACTTCTTATAAATGTTAGGAATCAGGTAAGAATAAATTGTCTTTTAATCAATTTAATGTTTTATTTAGACAACCGTTAAACAGAAAATTAATTCCTTCAGATAAATTTTAAATATGGTAAATTCAATGATAAAAATGCAGTACTAATTCATAGAACCACAATGACTAGTGCTTAGTAAGACTGAATTCTCAATATTTTTCGTTTGTGTTACAGGGTGGCGACGTTATGCAGGAGAATATAACGGCGAACGTCTCTGAAGACACTATTACATTAGAGTTCATGCGACTGGATGGAGTATATGTATCGCAACTTGTTGATTTTACAAATGTTAGTATAAGTGAAAATAAGCTACTTTCACACTAAACTCAATGCACAATGTATTTTTAAACTTTCGTGATACGTGACCACTAACTTCTAATTAAAATAAACATGCTGTTCAAACTTGAACCCTGTATGCAGTATGAGAAATTATTTGTGAATCGGTCTGAAACATGACTCGGTGTTTTAGCATCATAAACCAATGTTTGGTATCAAGGATTTATCTGGAGCTGAACTTTCATTATTTCTTGAAATTATTATTGGTCTCATCAATTTGTGAGATTAAGTGTTTTGTCAATTTCTTTGATTTTCTAATATATTATGACTATTTCACTCCAATCTACAACCTGGTGCTAAGTAAGTATATTAGTGTCTGTGGACTTTAAGTTACAAGTGTCAAGCACGGGTTGGAGCTTGTAAGGTATAATTCTCCAGCAGTGCTAATTTATATGATTAATGGTGATGACCTATCACCATGAAGATTGCAGACCACCTACATACTCAGCAATAGAAAAAGAATAAATACAATTTTGCTTGATCAAACTGCAGGAAGTGGAAGCAATGAAGCTGATATTGCCAGGTGAAGAGGAATTAGGCCAGAGTGGGCATCAGACCCTGTGTTTCCTCACACATGCTGCACAGGCAGATTTTATTACTCCCGATGCTATGGCGAAGCTGAGACAGGTAAATCATGATTATAGTATGACTAAAATTTTAAATTACATATACATTTATGAAATTGCATATATAAAAATGCAATTTAATATTGCATATATAAATATGCAATTTAATATTGCATATATAAATATGCCATTTAAGATTATAGTAGATTCTGATAGACGTTCCTACAAAGTCCCTGTTGTGTAAAAACGGGTTATATAAAACTAAAAGCCAGCCATAAAGGGGAGTCATTTTTCTGAATGAAATGTATACTTTGAATACTATAAAACTATGATGTATGAATTTTTTTCCTATTATACATAAAAAATTAGCGGTAACATTTGGGTTATTCCCATATATTGTTGTGTTGCAGAAGTACTGTGTTATAAGAGGGTTTGGGGAATTTTTCTTTTGGTGTTAGAATGGAACTGTGTTGTAAAATATCATGTTATAGGAGGATTACCTGTATATGAAATTATTTATACATAATATAAAATGGAATAAAGAAATAAAATTTTGCTCACAATAGCAATAGCAGCAATAGATCAGAAATTAAATTTTATAATAATAATAATAATAATAATAGTAGACACCGCCATCAGCGGCAATCTATTTTTATATACTGTTTTTTAAAAATTGTATTTTTAATATCTTTTTTAAAAAATATTATGTAATTAATAAGATTTTAAATAAATATAAATAATAATAATAATAATAATAATTTATTCATTAACATTGAAAAACATTTACACGACAGTTTGCTAAAAACTCTCCACACTAGGCACTGCCTGTCTCGTGGAGAGCTTTTTACAGAAGTATCTTAAAACTAGTAATAACGGTGCTGAATATACGAGAAAATCAAAATAGGTAAGCGAATATTATACATGTATATATACACACACATATATATATTTACATACACACACATACCCACACATACACATATATATAAAAAGAAAAGGAACAGGTGTAATGATTTTTACCATAGGCATGTGTTTATGGTCACTTAATGCATTTCAGAAACTCCTCCGAAAAAGAGTAGGACCAATTAAGCAGTTCTTTTGTTAATTTTCTTTTAACTTCTTCGTAATTTAGGTTAAGAATTTTGTATTTTTTGTTGAGTCTGATAAGTATGGTTTCATGTAGGAGCTAAATCGGCGAGCAAAAGCCGTCCTAACTGAGGGCGTCGGGATTATAGGAGTACGTTTTGTAGCAAGAACTTTGAAGTTGGTAATTTTAGGAACTTCTCTGTGGTAATCAAGGGCTGCCCTAAGGATAAATATTCTTCTCACGCTCAGGACCCCAAATTCTTTAAAGAGAGTGTCTGTGGGATACCGAAATTGTTTCTTTAAAATAGTTTTCAATACTGCTCTCTGAGCTCTTTCAAGGGTAATTAGATGAGAAGTGGCTGCTCCGCCCCAGGCCAGAATGCAGTATGAGAGTATGGATTGACATAGGGCGAGGTAGATGGATTTCAATATGTTTATACTTGCTACGTCTCGGAGCAACTTAAAGGAGAAAATTAATTTCCGGACTTTAGAAGTAGTAGAGGCTATATGCTCTTTAAATGTAAGTAATGTTTTAAATTGAGATTTCTGGGCAGTTGTGAAATTTTGTTTTAAATCTTCAAGTTAATGCCTTCAGGAGGCACAAATAAAAATTGATATGCCTGCTAACACAATTTTGGTGACCCAGAAAAACCCTGGCACAGTTCGAATGGCGGAAGAAGATAAAGGCTGGCGACAGACAACCGCGACCGCCTGGGCTGGCAGGGCCGCGCGGCTGCTGTCTCCCGCCGCCGCCCGACACTGTGGCCCCGCCCGGGACCAGCTCTACTTGCGAGCCGCGGACTTGGCGCGATGGGCGCCCAGACCAGGTACGCTACACTCCATCTTCCCATCGACAGGATAAAATGTAGGACGCTTCTCTTGTGCACTAGTTTTTTTAAGCTATTCACTTTAGATAACACACTTAGAATCTTTGATGGTTCAGTTTCAGGCATTAGCACATGTAATAATTCTACAAAAGTAGGTTGTAACTAGCAAATGTAATCTCGTCAGGTCCCAGGATCAGATGTAGGTAACCTAAGTTTAAGAGATTACAGAGGGTGATAAACAGAAGCTATAGAAATAAATGTTATGGTTTACTTTAACATGTGATGGTCGAAGTTTCAATCACTCCTGTACAAGCTTAATTCATAAATGAATTTGTTATTGATAGTAACTGCTATAGCATGGTAGCCAAAGGCCTTACCCCACTCAATGTCACCATATTTGGTGTGTTCTTGATGTTTTTGATGTTGTTAATGTTGAATTTCTACCTTTTAATTTTTAACTGTTAAGCATGTGGTTGGGTTTGATTATGGTCCACTAATAGATGTTGCAAGGAATGCAGAAAATCCCGAATTTAAATAAATTTCTATCATCAGGCTTAGAGCAATCATCATACACGTCAGTGGTGACTTCATTCCCTGCACACGCCCTCGCTTCAGACGTATCAGAGGGCACTCCTCTAGCGGCCTGCGTGTCCGAACCTGATCCCGCTAAAGACTGTATATGCCATTTGGAGGTATGATATTTTATCGACTTCCTTACTTGCGCTTATAAAAAGTCTTACAAAACCATTTTACATTAAATGGCTACCAGATTTTAGGCCTAGTAATGCTAGAAATACTGGAGCTTCAACTGTGTGATAATATGCCTATCCTACCTAATCGTGAACAAATACAGCGCGTGCGTTTAGACAATAGAAAAAACAGAAATGATACTAACTGTTGTTGTTTTGTTACAGGTATGCGTAAATTGGTATCCTTGTGGTTTGAAATACTGCAAAGGTAAGCCCCAGGGAGGGTTGAGTTACCGCTGCGGCATCAAGACGTGTCACCGCTGCCACCGCTACCGCCACTACGTGCGGCGCCGCGACGCCTGCCCCACCCGCGCCTGACGGCGGAGGCGGTATCATGTGGAAACTTTATGTATCAGACAATATCTCTATTTTAAGTATCATGTAAATATTTTGCTATGTGTTTTTATGTTAAGAGTAAATGGACTGTTTTTGCCAGTTTTATTTCATTTTTAATCTTTTTGAATATATACAAACAGTAAAACTGGAAAGTACATCTCAGGTCGCTGTTGTACAGGTGATGGTCGGAAGATATAATGTATGTTACAAATTCAATGTTAATTAAAAAACGAAAAGTGGTGCTGCAAAGTGGTAATTTGAGTTAAGAAAAAGGAAGAAGTCGTCTGGAGCCACATCTGTGAACAAGGTGGTTGCCTATTGTAGTTGTAGAGTTTTTGTTAAAAAAATCTCTTTTCAACTCTTATTACCGGCATCAAAATCTTTGGCCAATCCATACTGTACGTTTCAAAGAACAAGTACCTCAGCATCATCCCTGACAGACAATGATATTTGGTCCCTGTATTAAGACTGTATGTGACAGACCCTATGGACCAAGTCCTTGAACCATACTTACACAAGTTCCTGCAAGTTCAAGGTGCAAAAGTAAAATTTTTACTATTTTAATTTTTCAAATAATAATAGTAAATAAAATGGTTTTGTTAAATATTTGGTAATTAAGAGTCTTAAAAGCCTCCATTGCTCATGTTTTAACCAATATTTGTCATGTCATTCCAATAAAAATAAAACAAAATATCAAATATCTATTTATTACAATTTTACACCCACTTATACATCCATTACTAGTCTTCCTAAAAAGATATTCTTATATGCCCTAACTATGGACCATACCACTGAAGCTGACACTGACTGACAGATTCTTAGAAGGTACTACTAAGTACTAGGTATCTTTAAAATAAATATAAAATCTATAACAGAAAAAGTATTAATAGATATCAAACTGACACATTTTCAAAAGTTTTTTTATGTTGTAATTATTTTCAATGTTTGTTTGTCTATAATTTTCTAGATGTTTAGGTATCTTAAATATCTTTAATTTTGATTCTGGAATCGTAGTTTTTTTTTAAATTGAGTTTTTTGGAGAGGTCTTTCTCACAATGTCATGTTTTTCAACTTTTAAGCAGGTCTATCCCAATTATTCACATGATGAGTGGTTATAATCTACTATTTACATTTGATCTTTCATTCAGTAACATCCTGGAAAGGGTTCATGTCTATTTTTTCTTAATACAAATTGTATTTTTCTCTCCATATCTTCATTGTAGATGGCCTTACATTTTTCATGGTTAACTCGACGTCTAGTCTGAAAGAAATAAAAAAGTGTTAATAAACAAATAGTATTTATTTATTTGAGCACTAGCATAATTAGATCAGGTAATATAAAAACAGTCTTCAACTTAATATAATTAGAGATTAAAGATAAGATAAAAGATTCAGAGCTTTGTTTATTGTTTTGAAAGAGTAATGCAAAAGTAGTTTTTATGGCTTTGTTTATGCTAAAGATAATAAGATGAACCTCACAGTCTCAGACTGTTAAAAGTAATTTTTAAGTTTGTAAGTTGTTATAAAGGCGATGTTGCGAAAATGTAAACTACTAATAAATAATACTATTGCATAATATGAAGGGTTTCTGTAATAAAATTACAGTTAAAGTTAATTTACTTGACCAACATCTAACATGTAAATAACGAATGTGTATTTAATATGGATGGAAACCTTCGATTTTCTGTCAATAAAAAAATTTCAATATTTATACCTGAAACGGCTTCTCGTAGTATCTAGTGAGCCTGTATTGAGCTAAAAGACCTTCTTTACCCATAATCCTGTTGATCAACCTACACGCATTGTCAATATCGTTGTTTTGTACAAACACTGTGCGAGCTATGAAAGAAGGATGTCTATTTGATAATAGGCGCAGCGACAGATGCATTTTACACTGATTGGATTAAAAATTTCCAAACTTTCAATTCTAATGGTATTACAAAATCTCAAACATAGATTATACACTTAATATATCTCAAATCTCAATTAAATTGTGTCAAATCCTCCAGTATCTTAAAAATATTATCTATGGTATTTTAAGTCATAAAAAAGGTGTAAAAAAGCAGAAACGGTTGCTTTCTTGACTTGTCAAATTCGACGCGCAAAGGGAACCTAAACCATAGCATGAATTTTATTTTAAAATTAATTATCAACCTTGTTAGTTCCATATCGTTACTCAAGGCACTCACTTATTTATGGAGCTAACTTAATTTAAATTATGTGTGATCTTATTCTATGTTATAGATTGTCGCATATTGGCGGGACCGCGAGGATCGAGTTGGTTTAGTTTTTTTTACTTTGTGAATTTAATATTTCTTCAGGTTTTAATACGTAATAACGGTGGTTTATTAATCGCTTAGTATCTGTGAAATTGTACAAATATGGAAAAAAGGAAACAAAGCTGCTGGACGTAGCTTCTTGGGATCTTCGAAAAAATCCACTGCAAAAGTTTCAGCAAATAACCATCATTTTACTGATATTTGATCATATTTCATTCGATAACATTTCGTTTCATTTAATTTCATCTCAATGGATTTATGTCTCATATTAATTAACATCATTTAATTTCGCTATCACCTTTTATAAAACAAAAGTTATAAAAGTTTAGGCTTCATAGTGTAATACCTTAGGTGGTGTAATACCTTCGACTTTCCTCTAATGGAAAAATGGAACTACTACTGAATTATATTCATATATTTCCAAATTTCGTCGTGGCCTAAAAGATAAGACGCCCCGTGCATTTGTACCTAGCGATGCACCGGTGTTCGAATCCCGCTGGCAAGTACCAAATTTTCTAATGAAATACATAGTATAGCAACCCTAACGCCTGCCGCGTCGGCAGCCGCGTCTGATCGCGCGCCGCGACCAATCAAGGGTTCTCGTTGTCGGCTCCCGGCGCGATTCAAAGAGTAGCGACCGAGGGGCTTTCCCTTTGGCAAGCCGCGCGCGCCCCTTTTCGTGCGCCGACAGTTCACCCGCAACCACCGAAGCATACACACGAGAATACGTTCGCACCTCGCTCGCTACCATTCCTTTTCGAACTTGTTTGTGGGACCCTCTGGAGTATTCATACCCAGTGCTCCAGCTGGACAACACAAAAATAGGTACTTACAAAATGTTTACGATTACTCTCACGGTGAAGGAATAACATCGTGTAATAAAAATCAAACCCGCAAAATTATAATTTACGTGATTATTGGTGTTAAGACGTCTTGTGAATCCACATCCGGGTTCTGACCTTGGAGAGGATCGGACGCTTGGCCGAAAAGAACAGGGGAGTCGTTTAGTGGGTAGGGCCCTAAAATTCCTTGGGCCTGCAGTCTGCTCCCAACACCTTGCAGATCGTCAAGTCCCACATACCCCGCGCGCCCCCTAGGCGCGGAGACCTCGTAGGAGGTTCGGCCCTCGGCACGAAAAAAAGAAGGTATTTCTGCCGTAAAGCAGTAATGCTTTTCGGTTTGAAGGGTGGGGCAGCCGTTGTACTGTTAAAACGGAGACCTTAGAACTCATCTTTCAAGGCAGGTGGCAGCATTTACGTTGTAAATGTCTATGGGCTCCGGTAACCACTTAACACCAGGTGGGCCGTTAGCTCGTCCATCATAACAAGCAATAAATATTTTTTTGGCAAGAATATAATAATGTTAATTGTTTTTTTGTTAAGTTAGTATTTTTATAGGCTTATACGTCTATAGGCGCTTTAAAACCTATATAGATTTTGAAGTAATTTCAAAAAGGCCATTGAGCTTTCAGGAATCTCTCAATCAGCTGCTTTTTTATTGCTTAGATGGGTGGACGAGTTCACAGCCCACCTGGTGTTAAGTGGTTACTGGAGCCCATAGAAATCTACAACGTAAATACGCCACCCACCTTGAGGTATAAGTTTTTCTCAAGTATACTTACAACGGCTGCCCCATCCTTCAAACGCATTACTGCTTCACGGCAGAAATAGGCAGGGTGGTGGTACCTACCCGCGGGGACTCACAAGAGGTCCTACCACCAGTAGCTGAGAAGGTCTATTATTTCTTCTCATTTCAGTTAACTCTTTTTCATTTCATTTAATACATACATATATACATTTACTACAATTTCACATAATTCGTTTCGTTCTACTTTTCGTAGGTACAACAGACTAATACGGATACTCTTTGAATTGTTACTAATTGTCAATAATTGTCATCACGTTCAATGAATTTGAAACATTGTTACATACATTTTTTTCTGAAAATGTCCTTAAGATAATTAAATGTAATACGAGAGCCTCAAGTTGTTATTTTGCATACGGGTTTCAGTTTATTGTTCACACCGAAATGGCTAATGAAAGCGATGTTAAGTCACTAATGACTTTTTCTACTAAGTCTGAAGCAAGCACAGCGCTTCAGAACATAAGTCGTTGGAAGAATGCACCCCTCCATGAACGTTGTACCATTACAGACATGTTGAAAATAAAAGAAGCTTTTCAAGCAAATATGAATAAAATGCTTCCGAATGAATTTAGAAATTTGTTAAGAACGTTACTTAACGTTGAATATGACGACGACGATTATAAAATATTGTTTATGAAAGTTAGTTGAACAATTTTTCAACATGCAGCATACAACATACAGTTTATTAAGTTAGTGTACTTAGGTTCTCCCACTCAAATTAAAATGTATATAACCAAAAGGTAGTGATGTGCAGTGACTGCACAGCATAATGATTGCAGCACAAGTTGTGTCCTCAGATCTCGAAACGACAAAACGGAAATGAAACTAACTTAATGACTTAATTTAATAGCATCATATTTATTTCACAAACGCACAGATGGACGGACGATCCCACAAGACCTGGCCACAGCTAAAGGCTACCGCGAAGGCTACCCTGAACCCCGGGGTCCTATTTTTTATTTATTTATTGCTTAGGTGGGTGGACGAGCTCACAGCCCACCTGGTGTTAAGTGGTTACTGGAGCCCATAGACATCTACAACGTAAATGCGCCACCCACTTTGAGATATAAGTTCTAAGGTCTCAGAATAGTTACAACGGCTACCCCACCCTTCAAACCGAAACGCATTACTGCTTCACGGCAGAAATAGGCGGGGTGGTAGTCAAGAGGTCCTACCACCAGTGATTACGCAAATTATAATTTTGCGAGTTTGATTTTTATTACACGATGTTATTCCTTCACCGTGGAAGTCAATCGTGAACATTTGTTAAGTACGTATTTCATTAGAAAAATTGGTACCCGCCTGCGGGATTCGAACACCGGTGTGAAGCGCTACATACGAATGCACCGGACGTCTTATCCTTTAGGCCACAAGGACTTCAAAACGGTCCTAGTCTATTTGCTATTGAAATAAGTTTATTGTATCGTATATAGAGGAGCTCGTATAAAAGGTTTTATATAAATATCGAATGTTACTGTTATAAACGAGCTAATTTAGTTTGCATTTTTATATTAGTAAAATATAACACATAAGTACCCTTTTTTTTTAAATCAGATAAACACAAATCGAACTGGTGATATAGAATGGGACGATTTAGTCTCCCATCTACTGCTGGGGTACTTCGCGAGTGGTGCAGAGGAGCAGCGCGAATCCCTACAGCCGCCTATCATGGGTCTACCCACCGTCATGCGCTCGCAACACCGACACCCTGTTTCGAGGATATGTTTCTGTCCTGATGTTGCCAAGGTTTTTAACGGGATTAGTTTAAAAAAAATTAAAAAAAAAATTATAGTAGAGCAAACAAAATCCTTCTAATTTCGTCCTCGGAAAATAAGGAGGTGACTACGAGTGACACTACGGAGATGAAGTTGAAAATTACGCGTGGCCTATTCTATACCTACGTGTCTTATAATTGGCATACAGAAACAAATTGTTGTACAAGAGTGTTTCTGCACTATGAAACAAAAGGAGTGATATTCCACACTTTGCTGCTAACATAGTGTTTATTTAGATTTGTATCATAACAATGAAATGTTGGTTTCTGTGTTGGGGAGAAGCCGACTTAATAACGGTATCTAAACTATTGTATGCTGCTATTTAATATTTCCTTCCTAAATAAAAATTTTGGATTTTTAAAATGGGTTTGATATTGATAGGTTCAAATGTCTCCAATAAAATAAAGCAAAGGAAAACATTATGCTCTGCAAAAGCACATCGTATTGAGGAGATCTCCTTCCTTGTATTCTTTATAGGGAGGGATACTAATGATACCTTAAATTTTCTTTACTAACTAGTAAATTATGATGGAGACGAATAGTTTGTAATTAGTAAGTATTTACCATTTCTACAGGATCGAAGCACGGACCCGATGCAGGGCACGTACATAACGGCCAGTCGCGACGGCATGATCAACTGGTGGTCGCTCGACATGGTGCTTCTGAGAACTGCCTTCTCTTCTAGCCGTTAGTGTTCGTCATAATGAATATTTCTTGAGCTAGGTACTTATTTTTTAAATAGATTAGGCAGTGGAAGCAATCCGGAATTATGATCTGTAGACACATGTACAACAAGAACAATTAAAAGACTTATGGGTCTAGTTATCAATAGGTCTTAATCGGCGCGCTAACACGAGGTGAGATATGAACGCGTCATCTTTGCCAGTGAGAAGAGGTATTTAAAATTGGTCTCACATTTGCCTGAATAATATGTAGGTAATTTCCTTTTAGAAACTATAAACAATAATATCTATTCGACCAGTTTAAGCTTTTGTTCATATTCTATTATGCTTAAAGACGAAGAGTATTCTAAATTACTTTCTCAAGTTTTACTGCCCTCCAAGGTAGACCAGCATATGACCCGTCTGACGGTGACTAGTCTCCACCGCTCAGTGGTATAGTCAATCTCTTGTCTACCGTCCAGGACTTTTTAAAAACCTCTTTTGATCAAGGACATATCGCTGTGTTCATTCCAGCGGGATGGATGGAGTCAGCTCTAGTCGCGCGTTGTGAGAATGTAATTATGAGGTGGCGGTAGTACCCCAAATAAGTTTTCGCGAATCATAGACATTGGAAAATACGAAACGAATTAAAAAACACGAGATTAAGCCGTTAATATTTTTTATATTCATCAGATTAGAATCTACTATCTCAAGACTTAGTTCTCGCTTGTCACTATACATGACTGATATTGTCTTCTTTCTTGAATCCAGCTCATCTAAAAGTCCGCATAACGTGGGTAACGGACTTGGTGTGTATGCCAGATGTAAACATCATAGTGACGAGCTCCACGGAGCGAGACCTTCGTTTTTATGACTGCACAGCCAAGACCTTCACGCTGAAGATTGTCATCACTAGTTGGGAGTTCATGGCTAGTTTGATTTACCATATCCATTTTATTTCAAATAGCTTTATTTCAAATCTGTAAGTTTACCTCATTAGGAGTTGTAAATAAAAATGTATTCACCCATAAAAGCGAACATCTGATGTCCGAACATTCCAGAAGTGAATTTTTAACTAGCGTAAACAAGCAGACACGCCACGGGTCCACGACTTGAATGACTTCCAAACATTAGGACGTAAATCATTTGCACGTGTTTGCACCACGGCTGTGGCTTCCTCCAAACTGGAAGGCGCGACGGCGCAAGGTGGTGTCGCGGTCTACCTTGCTTTACCATTGACAAGTTGTTTTCTATTTAACCTTTATTCACAGAAAATGAAAGGTGTGATTAAAATTGAATCTACTTATTTAATTCACTGGGAATATTGTTATTGAGAATGCACTGGTTCTGTTCACTTAGTTTATTTTAATAACTTCACAATTTAAATTACAAATGGAGCACCACAAAACACGTCTAGTTTGTTCAATGACCAGGAACAAAGAAGACCGAGACAGAGAATGAAATAGAATATATCTATTTATTAGAATAATAAACAACTAGTATTTAAACTTTGTTTAGATTTGCACAATGTACTACCACTTCCACAAGGATATAAACGAGAAGTGCCTCCTGATCTGCGGCGACGTGGGCGGCAACGTCCGAGTGCTGATGTTTTCACCGATCAAACGCGGGCCTTTCCAGAACCAGCCGGGGAAGGCGCTCATACTACTCCGACATGTAGATTTGCAGCGTAAGGTGGAGAATCTAGTTCGTTCTTGGTGAAGCTGTGGGACTGTTTGCATATTTCTTTTACGGTACAGTAGGCCACCGAAAATAGTCCACCTAAATCCAAAATGCCCTGCTGGAACTTTTTCGGTGATTCATTGAATAACGCGCCTTCCTGATACTTAATATATTTTTCTGAAGCAGGCAACAGAAGGGGCAAATCCCTCTTGGGTGTTCATGTCCGCTGATCGCATATGGACTGCTGCAATGCCACATCACCATAAAAAACTACATTTTACTACCGACTACCGTCGTTACTAAAGACTTTAAAATATCTCAATATAAATTTTAATGAAGATACAAAAAAATCATTTGATAGTAATAATAATAATTACAGCCTCAACTGCTGCCAGCAATGCAGCTAGTGGAACTGACCAGGGTCCACAGCGATTGGGTTCGTCAAGTGTCGTACTACGAGTCCTTGCACTGTGTGGTGTCGTGCTCCACGTGTGTCGACTCCTTACTCATGTGTGACATCGCTGGCTCTAAAACTCATAACATGTTTAAAGTTGAAAAGGTTCGGGTATTGTTTTAGACTAAAATGCATGATACAAATTTATTGAACTATAACTGCTTCGTAGTAGTACATAGTGTCTCATTGCAATGGACGACAAATGGCAAACAGGTTTACCGGACTATCCATTCTACCGCCGCCGTGGTCGAGAGGTGTCCATTTTTTCAATTGTTGCAAATCAAATATGCTTAATTATACATTAAATAGTTTATATCCACTGCTGACCTTACCTAACTGCCACTAGTACCACAAGGCGTTCTACCTATTAGGAAAGCTTAGATAAGCTTAGCTTCGTACTCAGGAGGTAGCTTTGGCACAAAATTATTCCAGTAATATGTGATTTCTACTGCCGAACTTCGAGTGCTTATTGTTGTCAGTGTTAAGTACAATAAGTATGACACTAGTGTTTCTATAATAATTAAAATTTGTTTAATATCCCAGGGCATTCAATGCTTCGCGTTCGACGAAGCCGCTCATGTACTGGTAACGGGTGGTCCGGATTGTGCAGTCCGAGTGTGGAATCCTTTCGTTCCCAGTAAATGTAATGCAATTCTGCTGGGCCACCACGCCGCCGTCACCAACATCGTGCTGCAGAACAACGGTCAAACCGTCTACTCCCTCTCCAGAGACAGAATTATCAAAGTCTGGGATGTACACGGACAAGTCTGCATACAAGTGAGGCGCCTAACGATGAAAGATTTTACTCATTTCCCGCACAGCGTAACAGGAACCCTAGCAAGAGCCGTCCTTCGAAGAATCTACCACCGTATCGAAACGCGACTCCCTGAGAAGATCCGGCGAGAAACTCAGTGGGCTGTATCTGTGGGTTAATTTACTCGCCCAGCTCTTCGTCGCAAGCGACGGGTTCGACAAGAACGATGACCAGTGCTTTGGGTAACTAAAAGCACCGTTAGTGGATCGGGAGGATCCGAGATGACATGTTTTGGGTGACATCGACTGTTTACCATTCGGTTCGCAAGATCGGCAATGTAGTTCCCGGTGGCCACGGTGAGAGGGTTCTCGTGTCGTGCCGCTTTGTCGAAATGGCTCAACCAATGTGGATTTGTAGCAAATATCTAGGAATAGAAGTCGTCGTGGCCTAAGAGATAAGACATCCGGTGCATTCGTGTTGAGCGATGCACCTGTGTTCGAATCCCAGGCGGGTACCAATATTTCTAATGAATTACGTACTCAACAAATGTTCACGATTGACTTCCATGGTGAAGGAATAACATCGTGTAATAAAAGTAAAACCTGCAAAATTATAATTTGCGTAATTACTGGTGGTAGGACCACTTGTGAGTCCGCGCGGGTAGGCACCACCGCCCTGCCTATTTCTGCCGTGAAGCAGTAATGCGTTTCGGTTTGAAGGGTGGCCCGTTGTAACTATACTGAGATCTTAGAACTTATATCTCAAGGTGGGTGGTGCATTTACGTTGTAGATGTCCATGGGCTCCAGTAACCACTTAACACCAGGTGGGCTGTGAGCTCGTCCACCCACCTAAGCAATAAATTAAAAAAAAACTTATTTTAATTTTCCAGTACAAGTGGTACACATTGGCCTTTGTTCCAGCCGCTACAATTTTGCGGTTATATTTCTACGCCGCTACAAAGAATCTTTGAAGAGATAGTTTAAGTTCATCAGCGAATACAATTCCCCACAGACACAGCCCACTGAGTTTCTCGCCGGAAATTCTCAGTGGGTCGCGTTTCCGATCCGGTGGTAGATCCTACGAAGGACGACTCTTGTTAGCAACAACGTTAGGTTTGAACCCCGTGAGCTCACCTACTAGCCCGGTGACGCTGATATGGTCTCTCTAGACCATCAGCTTAGGTAGGAAAAAAATACAGAGTCTGCGACCTCTCAGACGTACATCGACGTGCCAGCACAAGTGGGCGAGCGCACGCCCATCACGGCGGTGTACAACCCGGTCAGCCGCGAGTACATCCTCGCAGCCATGAAGGTGGCCGTGCTCGTGCTGGACGAGCAGCTCAACCCGGCGCACACCGACGGCTTCACGCACTCGAGGGCCGTGGCCGAGGTGCTGTACAACCCGCTCTTCAAGGTCATCATCACTTGTGGAATGGACAGCATTATTATCAACTGGGATCCAGCGACGGGTTGGTTTCATTTTATTTTATTGCTTAGATGGGTGGACGAGCTCACAACCCACCTGGTGTTAAGTGGTTACTGGAGCCCATAGACATCTACAACGTAAATGCGCCACCACCTCGAGATATAAGCTCTATAATTTGAATTTGAATTTGAATAAAGTCTCAAGTATAGTTAATTCATTATTAACATTTAATCATTTATGAATTGAATTCTTTCTAATCTTGCAGTTTCATGTGTGTACCTAAGTGTAGAGAATCCAGTATATTTCAGGGAACAAGCGGCTAGGTCTACAGAACAACCGAAATTAGTACACAAAATACATACACAACGGTTTTTTATAGGGTGGATGAGTTCACAGTCCACCTGGTGTTAAGTGGTTACCGGAGCCAATAGACATCAACAAAAGGAAAAATGAGTAATAATCAACACGTAAAAAAGTAAGTACCTACTTAAAATTCAAAATTGATTTCAAAGTAACAAGGGTACAATAATTCGCTAAAGATGTTATTTTTTTAATATTAATAACGGACTTGTTAACGCTACATACATAATTCATCCATTCATTCATACATCTATGTGTAAAGGAAAGCGAAACACTCTTATCCGGGATGCTCACACCCGTCTGCTCCATGGAGAGTTGATTCCAGTGGAAATCACTGCAGCATGCTTCGACCCTGGATACCAACTCCTATTAACGGGAGCCAGAAATGGGTCGCTCAAGGTGAGTTAGCTCTAAAAACATGAAGATGTGCGATTGTGTAGAAGTCTTAATCAATTTTCAAAGACAAAAACAATTTAGTGACTGTCGCAACTTTTAAGTGTTGCTAGCCATTTTATTATTAGCAGGGCAGCTTCTTATCAACCTATAGCTATCCTAAACCATCTCCGATAGCCTGATGGGCTATCTTCTTTTTCAGCTCACGACAGCAATACGTTTATGGCAACACTATTTTATACATTGCGAAACAGATAAATCTATACTAATATTATAAAGAGGAAAGATTTGTTTGTTTGTTTGTTTCGAATAGGCTCCGAAACTACTGGACCGATTTGAAAAATTCTTTTTCCATTAGAAGCCGACATTGTCCCTGATGAACATAGGCTACTTTTTTTTTTTTTTTGGTTTCATGTGTGTTTTAATGTTTCCGAAGCGAAGCGAGGGCGGGTCGCTAGTTTATAGATAAAAAGCTTAAAGGATACAGAGAAATCAACGTACAAATAACTAATGCTAACAATAAGGCCAAGACTAGTATGTAGATTGTTTATGTATTTATAGCTTCTGCATTTTAAGAAGATTTTTGTTCTGTAGGTCTGGAACTTCAACACTGGAATATGTTTGAGAACCATGAGTATCGAACATATGTGCGAAGTGACCAGCTGCTTTTGGGTTGAAGGAAGGTAGGTACTTATGCTTGTATTCGTCAAACCTAAATGAGACGTCATGCAAGCGATATCCGCTCGCATAGAAATAGCTCCAACCCAAATTTGACCCAAACAATGTATGTAAAAATGGTTTTTATTTATATAGATTTTTTATTTATTGCTTAGATGGGTGGACGAGCTCATAGCCCACCTGGTGTTAAGTGGTTACTGGAGCCCATAGACATCCACAACGTAAATGCGCCACTCACCTTGAGATATAAGTTCTAAGGTCTCAGTATAGTTACAACGGCTGCCCCGCCCTTCAAACCGAAACGCATTACTGCTTCACGGTAGAAATAGGCAGGGCGGTGGTACCTACCCGCGCGGACTCACAAGAGGTTCTACCACCAGTGATTACGCAAATTATAATTTTGCGGGTTTCATTTTTATTACACGATGTTATTCCTTCACCGTGGAAGTCAATCGTGAACATTTGTTGAGTACGTATTTCATTAGAAAAATTGGTACCCGCCTGAGATTCGAACACCGGTGCATCGCTCAACACGAATGCATCGAACGTCTTATCCGTTAGGCCACGACGATTACGAGATATATCGTACATAATGCGAATTGGCTGTGCCGGCACTCCATAAACAATCACATGGCTTCGCAGCAGAAAATACCTCCAACTCGGAACTTAATTGGCTATCCTACGAAACGCCTAGAAAGATGCTGATCTATTTTGTAGGATCTTGGCAGTGGGCTGGAATCGTCATGTGACAGAGTTCGAAGAGACTGGCACCGGCAGCACCGGCAAGAGTTGGGAGACGCGGCACAGCGACGACGTGTTGGCTGCTGCAGCTCGACCTCCCCTGGCGCTTGCTACTGCTTCCTACAACTCTGAACTATTGCTGTGGAAGCTGGAGACTGGACAGCCCTATCGGTGAACATTTATAAGGCAGACGATTTAAAAGTGCTATTAGGATAAGGATAAACAATAGTTGTGTGGTTTTATGAAACCACAGTAAAAGTGAAACTTTTTTTCACATTATAAACATTAAACTCTGACAAACAACATTTACATTAAACACTGACAAAAACAAACAAAATAGCGTGGAGCACTGGCACAAATGAGTAATTGTTATATCGGAACTTAGGGGCAATGAAACGACCGTACGTAATAACAGCTGGTTTATTACTACTGTGAGCGGAGCGGGTCGCGATATACGAAGTACATAACAAACACTGCACTCCTCCCTCATTATTTTGAAATCCTGACAAAGAAAACAACTAATTAGCTTATCGTTAATTTAAAAATACTTCTTATAATCTACTACTTTTCTTGTCCTCTTTGGTCGACCACACTGTCTTTCATTATCTGGCGCCCTCTCTTCTAATCTCACGTTATCGGGGTCATCTGATGCTACAATAGGGTAATCAGGTTCACACTCGGTCGGCAGGCTGGCAGCTGCGATGTTTTCACTAGCCTCCTCCCATTCATCGCCCTCCTCATCCTCCCTCCTCACAATGTCAACGTTATTGCCGTGCGTGGGGGCCGATACTGGTGCCGGCTCCGGTACCGGCGGCGACGACATAGGTGAGGACAGCACTAACTCAGAGCTAGGCTGCGATACTGATTGCACTGTTGTGGGTCGATCCGGGACTGAAATATCAGCGCCTTCGGTGGAAACAACATCGCTCACAATTGTTTTTGACCTAGCATCCGCGTACTTCCTAATCTGATCCAAATGTCTGACACACGTTGAATCACAGTTTTCAAAATTGATCTGAAACATTCTATTGCCTAAGATATTCGTTATTTTTCCTTTCATCCAGCTAGCCTTTCGAGCAATAAAAAATCTTGCCCAGACTATTTCACCTATTTGGAATTGTCTAGATTTACTTAGTTCTTTATTAGGAACAACTGCATTATCTTCCACTATTTTAGTGGGTAATATTAAATCTAATCTTGTTCTTAAATTACGTCCAAACATCATACTTGCATCATCATAATGGTCGTCGTGGCCTAACGGATAAGACGTCCGGTGCATTCGTGTTGAAGCGATGCACCGGTGTTCGAATATGGTCGTCGTGGCCTAACGGATAAGACGTCCGGTGCATTCGTGTTGAAGCGATGCACCGGTGTTCGAATCCCGCAGGCGGGTACCAATTTTTCTAATGAAATACGTACTCAACAAATGTTCACGGTTGACTTCCACGGTGAAGGAATAACATCGTGTAATAAAAATGAAACCCGCAAAATTATAATTTGCGTAATTACTGGTGGTAGGACCTCTTGTGAGTCCGCACGGGTAGGTACCACCGCCCCGCCTATTTCTGCCGTGAAGCAGTAATGCGTTTCGGTTTGAAGGGTGGGGCAGCCGTTGTGACTATACTGAGACCTTAGAAAACTATATCTCAAGGTGTGTGGCGCATTTACGTTGTAGATGTCTATGGGCTCCAGTAACCACTTAACATCAGGTGGGCTGTGAGCTCGTCCACACAGCTAAGCAATAAAAAAAAAAAAAAAAAAAACTTGCAGGTGATGCGCCTGTTGTGCAATGTATACTATTACGATAATCGAACAAAAATCCAATTAATTTTTCTTTAATAAGCCGTGGATTGAAATTAGTATTATATTTATTTTCTTCGATTATACATTTTAACATTTTTCGGCAAGTTTTCACCGAGTTCTCGGCTTGGCCGTTACTTGCTGGATGATAGATCGGTGAATTTAAGTAATTTATACCGTTATTTTTGCAAAATTGTTGAAATTCCACGGAACATATCTTAATGTCGTTATCTGATACAATTTCGTTAGGGATACCGAAAACTGAGAATAATTCTTTCAGTTTCAATATTAACGCACTAGTGGAGGTGCCGCAATTCATATGAATGCATTCGAGCCATTTACTAAATGCATCGATAACAATTAAATAGTGTACCGTTTGCCCTATAGACATATAATCTATGTCAGTCTTTCTCAAAGTGGGCGATAACGCCCCCCTGGGGGCGTTTGAAACCTAGAGGGGGGCGTTAAGGGGCCCAGGAAAAAACGGGGGGCGTTGATGTGGGTTAGGGGGGCGCTGTAAAATTTGTAATTTCATTTACTTAATTTACCCATTACCGTCCAATGTCAAATAGTATAGTAAGCCTAAACAGCTCACTTATTGTAAACATTGTTTACTATTTTCTTTCTATATAATAATAGGTTGGGGAAAAAGTTTCTTCGCATTTTTTAAGAACATTCACAACATTTTTTAATATAGTTTATTCACATTTAACTAAAGTATGTCGGTACCATTT
The DNA here is from genome assembly GCF_030267445.1 of Bombyx mandarina. Taxonomy (NCBI): domain Eukaryota; kingdom Metazoa; phylum Arthropoda; class Insecta; order Lepidoptera; family Bombycidae; genus Bombyx; species Bombyx mandarina. Next base: position 16,586,366 of record NC_143219.1, on the reverse strand, counting down.
TGTTCGATAACTTTTTGCCATCTTGTAGGTAGGGACATGATCCCATTGCTATAGAAAATTTGGGGCTTCTGATCAAAATACCGCGACAATTGGTTTTGGCAGTCCTCTCGTCATGTTAACCTGACACTGCCTAAAGAATTCTGAAGAGACCGAAACAGGTAGAAATCTGAAGGTGCAAGGTCAGGACTATACGGCGGATGCATTAACACCTCCCAGCCAAGCTCTCTTAATTTTTGCTGAGTGGCTAAAGATGTGTGAGGTCTAGCGTTGTCGTGATGAAAAACCACACCCCTTCTGTTGATTAATTCCGGCCGCTTTCTCTCAACTTCTTGCTTTAATCTCATCAGTTGTTCGCAGTAGAGTTCAGAATCGATGGTCCTGTCTGGTGGTAACAGCTCATAATGTATAATGCTCTTCCAATCCCACCACACAGGCAGCATCACCTTTTTGCGAGTTAACCCGGGTCTTGTCAGAGTCTGTGAAGCCTGACCGGCCTTTGACCACAACTTTTCTCGTACGTTCTTGTCGTACGTGATCCACTTTTCATCACCAGTTATCAGTTATCAGCCTCTTCAAAAATGGTTAGATTTCATTACGTCGTAATAAAGAATCACAAATGAGTACACGGATCATTAGGTTCCTTTCAGTGAGCTTTTTTGTGTACCCAGTTTTTTTCAAATGCGCCATAACTATTTTGTGGTCAATTCCCAGTTCTTCAGTTACGTCGTAACTACTGATATGCCGATCTTTTCCCCACTTTTTCAAAAATGGCATCTATTTTATCCGTAATAGGGCGACCAGAGCGACGTGCATTTTTGACATCAACATTTTCGAATTGAAAACGCTTAAACCAAATTTGTGCTACTCTCACAGACACTGCACTAGGTCCATAAACATCGCAATATTTTTTCACAGCTGGCGTTGCTTTTTTACCTTTTTTGTAGTAAAATTTTAAAATGTATCGAATATCTTCATTAGATTCACTCATCTTGACAGTACGAAAAATAAATAAAATCACACATCTTCCTAATTTTAATTTGGAATTATCTTCTTTCGAACTTAAACTTTTAATGATACCAAAACCAGCCAGATACAAATAGTATAGCCAAGGAGATTTTATTACAAGTTCATACATTTTTAAGCTATTGCATAGCTTTTATCGCGGGCCTTGAGCGCGGCGACCGAATCATGAAATTCCGTAACGAAAAAAACCTAACATCCCTCACTCCGCTTACCATGTAGCTCGCGTTCAACATATTCACACGTTGCGCTTGTGTAGTGTTTGTGAATAAGCGCGTGGCGTGACGTCACACTGCATGCGCATCATGAAAAGTGAGCACATTTCTCTCTCGCGCGGTTTAGCTTATAAGTGTGAAGGGGACAGTTAAGGTTTTGCCTTTACTAAGGTTTAATATAGCGTGGTCTTGTTTTATTGTTGTTTTAATATTAAATTATCATTGTCTAATTATAATGTCATAAGTTGATAAAAAATGCTATGCAATAGCTTTACCGCCGCAGTTCCCGAGTGCCACACGTTTTTTTTTTGTCAAGAGGAAATCGCTGGACTTCCGCCCTTCACTGGGGATGGAGGGCGGGGCATGTTGGAGTCGAACCGACTAAAACCTCTTGTCGCTCAACAACTAGCATCCAAACCTCGCATGAGACAGAGCTCATGAAAAGGCAAAGGGGGGAAAGTGAAGCGTTTAGTGCGGAGCACATCTCTCCCGTCACCCTCCCCCTCGGGACGCCGGACTGGTGATCGTCGACGCCACGACCACCAGCCCTCTCGGTCGGCACGCTGTCCGAAGCCCGCCTATATGGCGCCGGTTAGAATGGTCTATCCTACGGAATAGTGGGTTGAGGATAGCCGGCCTTCCATCGCCCGGATGCTCATGCGTAAAACGTGTGCAGATCAGCTTGCACGTCGTCTTCTTAGGCCCCCTTCGCCGGTCCCCAGGCCGACATGTGAGGGAGATCCGAAACTGGGGGTTGGTGCTTCCCGCTTCCGTAGGTTTAACCCGCGATTCCCTACAAGTGACCCCTGGGTGGTGCTAAACGGGAGCCGAAAACATAACCGGTGGTAGGACTTAGTCCGACTGGCTGGCGACCACCCTCCAACTAGAGTCCGCCGCCAAATAGCCTAGCTGTGTTCCGGCGTGTGGGTTGGAGAGCCAGTTCTATCCCTTCCCTTTCCCCTTCCTTGTTGTGGGTGAGTCTTGGTGACGCCTGGAACTTGCGGAGCAGACGTGCGTGCGAACTCACGGGGCGTGATTGTTTGACGGGGGTATAGGGAGACCCAGTGAAACGGTACCCGCTGCCGCCCGCCGGTCAGTAGGGGACCTGAACCCGGGTGTCTCTACTAAACTCCGCCCCGGGAAGCTGTCCCGCCAACCGGTGTAAAATTCTGTCGTGCGGTCGTCGTGCCGGAGTCGGAGACCGGAGTGGATCCCGGCGATCGCACGCAGAGTGGACTGGGGGCCCTTCCATGCCCTGCGTCAGTCTCTCACGCAACCCGTGGTCGAGCACGTACTATGTTCCGCGCTTCATTCAGGTGTTGCCTCGATCTCACCTCTAACATCCTACCTCTCCTTATCCTACTCTCCGGAAATATAACAACTTAATTAATGAAGTCGAAAAAAAAGAAAAGGGTTTTACAGGCGGCTCCCCATTCCACATTTAATGTGGATTTCAGCAATGTCAGGGGCCTACATAGCAACCTTGACGCCGTACACCACCACCTTGAGACGGCGCAGCCTGCCCTGCTTTTTTTAACGGAGACGCAGATATCTGCTCCGGATGATACCTCATACCTTGAATACCCCGGCTACGTATTGGAGCACAACTTCCTGCGTAAAGCCGGGGTGTGCGTATTCGTCCGGGCTGATGTCTGTTGTCGCCGTCTTCGGGGCCTCGAACAACGGGACCTGTCCCTCTTGTGGCTGCGCGTAGATCACGGGGGCCGTAGCCGAATCTACGCGTGCCTGTACAGGTCCCACAGCAGTGATGCAGGTTCAGCTCTGTTTGAGCATGTGCAAGAGGGGACTAACCGCATGCTTGAGCAGTACCCATCTGCGGAGGTGGTGGTTCTTGGAGACTTTAACGCTCACCACCAAGAGTGGTTGGGGTCCAGAACCACTGACCTCCCGGGTCGGACTGCCTACGATTTCGCCTTGGCCTACGGCTTCTCCCAGCTGGTGACACAGCCCACCCGTGTCCCAGATATCGAGGGGCACGAGCCTTCTTTGTTGGACCTTCTGCTGACCACAGATCCGGCCGGATACAGTGTGGTGGTCGACGCTCCGCTTGGATCGTCTGATCACTGCCTTATTCGTGCTGCCGTACCACTCTCTCGTCCTGATCGTCGAACGACGACCGGGTATCGAAGAGTTTGGCGGTATATGTCAGCAGATTGGGATGGATTGCGTGAATTTTACGCATCCTACCCATGGGGGCGGTTCTGCTTTTCCTCTGCTGATCCTGACGTCTGTGCGGACCGTCTTAAAGACGTGGTGCTCCAGGGGATGGAATTGTTTATTCCCTCCTCTGAAGTGCCCGTTGGGGGTCGCAGCAGACCCTGGTATAATAATGCCAGCAGGGATGCTGCACACCTCAAGCGGTCCGCATACGTGGCATGGGATAATGCCAGGAGACGTCGGGATCCTAACATCTCAGGGGAAAGGCGGAAATATAACGCCGCTTCCAGGTCCTACAAGAAGGTTATTGCCAGGGCGAAATCGGAGCACGTTGCTAGAATTGGCGAGCGACTGAAGAGCTATCCCTCTGGGAGCCGTGCTTTTTGGTCGCTCGCCAAAGCTGCAGAAGGTAACTTTTGCAGGTCTAGTCTCCCACCACTACGCAAGTCCGATGACAGTCTGGCCCATAGTGCGAAAGAGAAGGCTGACCTTCTGGTCAAACTCTTCGCCTCGAACTCGACTGTGGACGACGGGGGTGCCACACCACCGAACATCCTCCGGTGTGATAGTTCCCTGCCGGAGATCTGCTTTACACAGTGTGCAGTCAGGCGGGAACTCCGACTCCTGGACGTCCATAAGTGGAGCGGGCCAGACGGCATCCCTGCAGTGGTTCTGAAAACGTGCGCCCCTGAGCTGACGCCTGCGCTAACGCGTTTGTATCGCCTCTCTTATTGCACTAACAGGGTTCCGTCTTCATGGAAGACTGCCCACGTCCACCCTATCCCCAAGAAGGGTGACCGGTCGGACCCATCGAGCTATAGGCCTATCGCGATAACTTCCTTGCTTTCCAAGGTGATGGAGCGAATAATTAATATACAACTCCTGAAGTATCTGGAGGATCGCCAGCTGATCAGTGACCGACAGTACGGTTTCCGTCACGGTCGCTCAGCTGGCGATCTTCTTGTATACCTTACTCACAGGTGGGCTGAAGCCTTGGAGAGCAAGGGCGAGGCTCTTGCTGTGAGCCTTGATATCGCGAAGGCCTTCGACAAGGTCTGGCATAGGGCACTTCTATCGAAGTTACCATCTTACGGAATCCCCGAGGGTCTCTGCAAGTGGATCGCTAGCTTTTTGGATGGGCGGAGCATCACGGTCGTTGTAGACGGTGACTGTTCTGATACCATGACCATTAAAGCTGGCGTTCCACAAGGCTCGGTGCTCTCCCCCACGCTTTTCATCCTGTATATCAATGACATGCTGTCTATTGATGGCATGCATTGCTATGCGGATGACAGCACGGGGGATGCGCGATATATCGGCCATCAGAGTCTCTCTCGGAGCGTGGTGCAAGAGAGACGATCAAAACTTGTGTCTGAAGTGGAGAACTCTCTGGGGCGAGTCTCCGAATGGGGTGAATTGAACTTGGTTCAATTCAACCCGATAAAGACACAAGTTTGCGCGTTCACTGCGAAGAAGGACCCCTTTGTCATGGCGCCGCAATTCCAAGGAGTATCCCTGCAACCTTCCGAGAGTATCGGGATACTTGGGGTCGACATTTCGAGCGATGTCCAGTTTCGGAGTCATTTGGAAGGCAAAGCCAAGTTGGCGTCCAAAATGCTGGGAGTCCTCAACAGAGCGAAGCGGTACTTCACGCCTGGACAAAGACTTTTGCTTTATAAAGCACAAGTCCGGCCTCGCATGGAGTACTGCTCCCATCTCTGGGCTGGGGCTCCCAAATACCAGCTTTTTCCATTTGACTCCATACAGAGGAGGGCCGCTCGGATTGTCGATAATCCCATTCTCTCGGATCGTTTGGAGCCTCTGGGTCTGCGGAGGGACTTCGGTTCCCTCTGTATTTTGTACCGTATGTTCCATGGGGAGTGCTCTGAGGAATTGTTCGAGATGATACCAGCATCTCGTTTTTACCATCGCACCGCCCGCCACCGGAGTAGAGTTCATCCATACTACCTGGAGCCACTGCGATCATCCACAGTGCGTTTCCAGAGATCTTTTTTGCCACGTACCATCCGGCTATGGAATGAGCTCCCCTCCACGGTGTTTCCCGAGCGTTATGACATGTCCTTCTTCAAACGAGGCTTGTGGAGAGTATTAAGCGGTAGGCAGCGGCTTGGCTCTGCCCCTGGCATTGCTGAAGTCCATGGGCGACGGTAACCACTCACCATCAGGTGGGCCGTATGCCCGTCTGCCTACAAAGGCAATAAAAAAAAATAAAAAAAATAAAAAAAAAAAAAAAACACTTAGAGGGCCAGGGCTTGGGCGAGATTCGCCTCCCTGGACCCCGCTCGATGGCGGCGGGCCTGTGCATCTCTCACGCACCCCACCGCCTCCTTTAGCGAGATGGTGCACTCGGAGAAGTCGAGCATCGCCTTCACGACTCGTCGTCACCGAGCATCGATGCCAGAACACTCGGCAACGACAAGTCGTTTCCTATTTTTGCGACGAGGACACGCCGCCGCCCCTCGCATGCGGGGCAGGCGACGAGCGTATGCTCTGCCGTGTCCGAGTCGCAACCACAATGGTGGCACTCTGCCGTCGGCTCGGCTCCGATCCGGTGCAGGGACTCACCGAAGCAACCATGCCCAGTGAGTACCTGCGTGAGCCGGAAAGTGAGGCGTCCTCTGTCACGATTCACCCAATTCACAAGAACCGGGCGAATCGCCTCGACGGTCCTACGACCAGCCGCCTGGACCATGACTCCAACACGGACCGCCGAGATTGGGCCCTCCGCGCTCTGACCACACCGGGGCTGGGACGCGCCACGCCCCGGGCACGAAGGTTAGCCCACCACTGATAGTCAGCGGCGGGCGCCTCCGCCTCCAGGATCCAAGGCAGCGTCCCAGCCAGTACACACGCCGCCTCGAAAGAGATGGTGCGATAACCACGGCTGATCCTGACCGCGATGGTGCGTTGCGGCCGTTGCAGCAACTTCGCTACCCCCACGGCTAGTGACTGGCCCCACGTGGGCGCCTTGTATAAGGCGCGTCACCTGGTCAGGCCCCCCGATGTTGGGAAGAAGCCGGCTTAACACGCCGGCCACCCCCAACAAACGAGGGAACAGGTTCTGAAAGTGAACACGGAAGGTCCAACGACTGTCCAGAATGAGGCCGAGGTACTTCAACTGCACCCCGACCCGATACGGACGCCTCCAACCACGATATGGGCATCGACAGGTGGCACTCTCCACGGCCTGTGGAACCACATGGCCTCGGTTTTACTGAGTGTCACGTCGAGGCCTAAGCTCCTGATTTTGCCGATGACATGCGCCACCCCAGCGGTGGCAAGACGAGCAAACTCAGCAAAACTCTCCCCCGAGACATGACCAGCGTGTCGTCTGCGTAACAGATTACGCTTAGGCCCGGGAGGAGGGCACCTCTCAGTACCCAGTCATACCCGATATTCCACAAAAAGGGGCCGAGCACCGACCCCTGTGGAACACCGCGCACGGCCGGGAACCTGTACACGATCCCACCGTGCTCAGTACACGTAACCGATCTGTCCTCCAAGTAGGAAGCCACCAGTCGGCGAAGGTAGGGGGGCACTCCGTGTCTTACCAGGGGCATTTTTTTAAATAAAAGAACACTTAATGCGGCATAACTATAATAGTTAGACATATGCTGTCGCGACACTTTTTGTAAATAGTAATGTTTTTTACAAAGTCGTAGTACATTATTTTATTCTATCATCAATAGTTTTCGTAGGGCACGCGACGTAAATAATATTTTAGGTAAATAATTTTTACACCTTGGGTTATTGGAGTTTTAGTAAGGATACCTAATTTTTTTCAAAAAAGAATATAGCCTATGTCACTCGGGAATAGTGAAGCTTCCAAACAGTGAAAGAATTTTTCAAATCGGTTTTGTAGTTTCGGAGCCTATTGAATACAAACAAACAAATCTTTCCTCTTTATAATATTAGTATAGATATTAATTATTACAAATAATAAAAACGCTGACTTAAGCGAGCGGTTTTTATTTGAACCAGTTCTAAATTATAAAATAAAATTATATGAAAATTACCCATATTTATCTGTAATACGAAATGATATTAATTTATTTTCCTAGTTTCCTTCCTTCTTGCGTCGATAATCCTCAGTTCTGAGGGTCGTGGCCTCCTCTAATAACTTTCTCCTGCATCATCTTGCGCCATTCCTGCCTGTCCTCGGCTGTGTGGATAGCAACGTGGACTGAGGTATTGAGAGTGGAGCGTATTTGGTCCGACCAGCGCATTGGATTTCTGCCTCTGTGCCTTCTCGCCTGTTACCAGCTGCTTTTCCAGATTGTCACCTCTCTTTCTGGTGATATGTCCAAAGATCTCGAAACTCCTCCGCGCGCATGTAGTGCGGAGGTGCATTGGAATCTTGAGCTCGGTAAGAATGGATTCGTTGGTTCTGTGTTCTGTCCAACGAATCCCGAGCATTTTCCTCCGGCACCACATCTCAAACGCGTCGATGCGTTGGCGGTCGGCTTTCTTGAGGGTCCAAGTCTGTGCGCCGTAGAGAAAAATGCCACCCAAACACGGTCCATTTGGAACATAGCTCTCTTTGCCATACTGATTCGCCTTCTGAGGTCCTTTTCGGAGGATCCATTACTAGCTATGACGGAGCCCAGATAAATGAAATCCTCTACGACTTCCAGGTTTAGCTTATTCGTAGTTTAATAAGTTATTATTGTTAGTAGTATTATTTACTAGTCGAAATATAAATTTTTAATTATCTTATGATGAGAATCTTATATTAATGAGAAAGATATTCAACAAAAATAGTTTCGTTCTAATAAATTAGCATAGTAATAGTACAGTGAACTAGCAATTTATTTTGGTAATTCTGAATTTAAACAAACATATTGATGAGAAGAATTCATTTTTACTTTGCAAATTTGTAAATATACGCTCTGTAGCAATGTACGGACATATAATAATATGAAGAAACATTAATAGCATCTACAAATATATATGTACTACGTTGTACTACATTTACTAAAATTAATACAACATTTATTAATTAAATTAATGAAATTGTGGTTTTAAAGTTTTAGGGGTGTATAAAAAATAGGGGGCGCTGAAAAATAATTGATTTTCAAAGGGGGCGGTAAAAGAAATAAGTTTGATAATCACTGATCTATGTGAATACGGTGCCATGGGGCAGGCGGGCGCGGCCAGGGCGCGGGGGGCGCACGGGCCGGCGCGCTGCGCTGAGCGGCGCATACGTCACAGCTGCCAACTAAACGCTCAATATCGCTGTCAATACCTGGCCACCACATGCGACTTCGTGCCATATTCTTCGTCTTAACGATACCGAAATGAGCACAATGTAGTTCTTCTAACATACGATCTCGAAATACCGTCGGAATGACTATTTTATGTCCACGAAACAAACAACTATTGATAATTTCTAAATCAGTTTTACACATAAAATAGGGTAATATTAATTTGCAACTAATCTTACGCGGCCACCCCTGCTGCATATAATTAATGACTGTTTTAATAGTTTTGTCATTGGCGGTGGCATGCTGTATTCGTTCGAAAGAGACTGGTTCTTGTGTTGCATCCATAAACGAGATAGCACTATGTTCCTCGCTTTGTTTCCTATCAGCTGACCCGTTCGGTTCGTAAGCTAACGGCGCTCGGGAAAAGTAATCTGCCACAATATTGTTTTTGTTACTTATATATTGCACAACGTAGTTATAAGCAGATAACATAATAGAATATCTTTGTAAGCGTAGCGCGGCGGTCACTGATATGCCGTTTTTTTTACCAAAAATAGATAGGAGCGGTCTGTGGTCTGTTCTTAATATGAATGGTTCCTGACACCCATACAAATACTGATGAAAGCGCTTAACGCCAAACACTAAACTTTGCACGCGTGGGTTCGAATCCCATCCTCGTCGCCAGTTGTTATATCGGAACTTAGGGGCAATGAAACGACCGTACGTAATAACAGCTGGTTTATTACTACTGTGAGCGGAGCGGGTCGCGATATACGAAGTACATAACAAACACTGCAGTAATACTCTATACACTACACGGTCAGCTGCTGCGAACTATAGGCGCCGCCATATTGGCCTTGGCTGCTCTGACGAGCACCTTTCACTTTATCCCTACTCCGCGGCCGACCGTCACGCGACATGCAACACACAGACGAAAAAGTTAGAGGCGATGTAATAAAAGTTTCACTTTAATAATCATTAGATTCCCGGGTCCCAAGCCCACTAATTATTTTATCTATAGACGTTTTTCATGCACGGAACCAACCCTTCGGATCAAGATGCAGTACTCGAAGCGTGAATCTCGTGCCTCCTCCTCAGCCCAGTCCTCGTCGTCTGCTTCAAGACGGGCTTCTTCTATGAGAAGACCCAGGTTGGTGAATTGAATCTATCGCTCATTTCTAACGGACTGCTGGCACACTTTGTAATGTTGTACTTTGGGAGGTGTTAAAGGAAAACAACTTCTTGCGTGTATTCCATGTTTAATAATCATCTTAATCCTAGTTTACAATTATGAAGAAGCATATGTTTCTGGGTGGCCTGCCTTATTAGGGGGACATACGAGATTACACCTATTAATTATGTTATATACTAAATGCTACGCTAATACTAAGCTGTGCTATGATATGCTATAATATATAAGTATACACACTTCACCTCCGGGGGTGAAAGAAAAAAATATACTTAGTCTGGCCATAAATACTGTTACAAAGGAAAACAAAAAATAATTCTATGGCAAATAGCATTTATTTCTTTTACAGTGTTTTAGTTTAATACATAAAAATAAAACAATTTAAAGTATAAAAAGCTTATTCGAAGTGGTCTCCATTGGCTGCAATACAGTCCTTTAAACGTTGAGGCCAGTTATCAATAGAAGCACGCACTCTTTCCATGGGAATTTTTTTTACTGCCAATCGTACGGATTGTTTTAGGGACTCCAAATTATCATGGCGTTTAGAGCAAGCCGCACTCTCTAAAACTGACCATGAATCATCATAATCCAGCGGATTAAGATCGGGACTAGACGACGGCCAGTCTTCAGCTCTGATGAAGTCCGAAACGTTCGTTCCCAACCAAGACTGCGTAGACCGAGCTTTATGACCTAGCGCCGAGTCTTGCTGGAAGGACCATTCTTGATTATTGAACACGGTGTTGCTAAGGGGCTTCAATACCTTCTCAAGAATGGTATCTTGATACACTTGTGCCGATGTTTTGATACCTTTTTCACCAAAGTGTGGCCCAGTCACTCCTTCATAGCTAATATCCCACCAAACCATTACTGAAGTCGGATAGTGCCCACGTTGCACTCTGTTGACTAATTGGGAAGATTCCTTAGAGCTTTGAGCATAAATACGGTCATTTTCTTTGTAAAAATGTTGCTCAATTGTAAAAAATTTCTCATCCATAAACAAAATTTTTCTATGACCTCACTTTGCATACCGCTTCAGTGCTGTTTCGATTTTACCAACCTATTCTCTTTTAAATTATCAGTTAAGAAATGACTAGTACGTCTCTTATAGGCTGCAAGTCCTAAGTCATCTTTTAAAATACGCGACATGGTTCTAGTTGCTATCTTCATCTCCCGAGATAAAATCTTTTGCTTTCGGACCGGATTTCTTCGAATTCTTTCCCTTACTGCTTTGACCACCTTTTTCGTACGAACACTACGTGGACGGCCAGATCTTTTTCTGTCACAAACAGAGGCGATCTCATTGCACCTATTAATAGCCCGGTACACAAACATTTTACTAATACCAAGCGTATGAAGAGTTTTAAAAATTGCATTTGGCTCCATACCTACTTGTGTAATGCAATCACAGCGATTCTGTTCTCTTTATCACCCCACTCCATTTTAATGTCGCAAAATATTGTACAATGTATTGGCGCCAAAATGAGAAAACTCAATGAGCAATCATATAAAAATGATATAATGTTTTGGTGGAGGTAATATTTTGTTTATTTTTAATTATAACAGTATTTATGGCCAGACTAAGTATATGTAATACCTACCTTTTTTTATATTTTATGTTATTAGGTATACACACTTCAACTTCACTATTGGTTGTTTATGCTTTAGATAACAATTGTCGTGTTGAATGTCAAGCTTAAATATTGCCGCGGAGATCCTGGTAGGTACACAAGGTCGGGTACGATCCTGCCGACAACTGGACTATGAGCCTTTGTACTTTGGTATTGTGGAATTAAAGCTATTAGTTATCCGGTTAATTTAGTCGGTAATTTTTAAGAATAAACTATTCAATCCTCAACCGGAGAAGAGTATGCTAAGCTAAATCGAAATCTAGAAGGATCATTTATTTAACTGTTGTCGGATTGTCGGCAGCTAGCTAGGAAGGTAGCTAGGAAGGCTTGTGATTGGCGGGAACACAAGAGATAAAAACGAGTATATACGTGCACCGATAGACATAATGTTTTACCTAAATGTTATCTCGGAACCCAACGACTTATTAAATTCAAGATTAAGTCTTTTATTTTCTTCACGAAAGAAAAATGACGGATAGTATTGATGAGGAAATTAATTATAAAGACAGTATTTGTCTGTTTGGTTTATGGCATATTTAATAAGCTTGATAAAGAATTACTAAAATTATGCCAAAATCCATCAAATCAAATGATTGGTCGGCTCGCGATACAGATGGTCAGGTAAGCTCAAACACCAAAGTGTTACAAGTCACGTGGAACCAAGTCTCCTTCATCAGCATGGTTGAACGTGAGTCCGTGAGTGCGTCGACAGCGATGCGTAAGGCCTACGCTCGCAGAGTGTCGACTGTGTCTCTACCGGCCCGAGCCCAGCACATGCGACAGTTGGCTGTTCATGCAATCATCTTTTTACTCACCAGACCATGCTCCATGAACGTTGGTAAGCGATTTACACGTGCTGCTTTATTAGTACTCCTCGTATAAAAGTACTGGAAGGGTGCTTGGCTCTGCCCCTGGCATTGCTGAAGTCCATGGCCGACGGTAATCACTCACCATAAGGTGGGCCGTATACTCGTCTGCCTACAAGGGCAATAAAACTGGTGGTAGGACTTCTTGTGAGTCCGCACGGGTAGGTACCACCACCCCGCCTATTTCTGACGTGAAGCAGTAATGCGTTTCGGCTTGAAGGGTGGGGCAGCCTTTGTAACTATACTGAGACCTTAGAACTTATATCTCAAGGTGGTTGGCGCATTTACGTTGTAGCTGTCTATGGGCTCCAGTAACCACTTAACACCAGGTGGGCTGTGAGCTCATCCACCCACCTAAGCAATAATGGAAAAAAAATCTCATGAATACCTTACTATGTACCAAACTTTAGGCTTGAAACAAGTCTTTTAATGAAATTTTTATTATTAATATTAGGTCTTTACTTAAGGAAGTTGCTCCTTAATGTACAGAAGTAGCCACAGTATCGATGCATCTCTGCCTGCAAGGTCGTAATTTTTCAATGGCCTTCTTGAAGAAGTCAGGTGTGCGGAAGCTAACAAACTCTTTAATGCTTGAATGTTTTCCCTGCTAAGTTGTCCAAAGTTTGGAAAGAACATACCTAAGTTTGATAAGATACCATAGGTGCATATTTTGGATTGACAGAAAGCTGACTTAACTTTCTGTGTACTATTAACGGCAACTTGATAGGTAAAGACCTAATATCAAGCAATCAGTGAGCCCGTTAACTCATCTAGTGCGATAAAAAATCATACAGCTCAAGTATTTTATCAATAAAAGATATCTAGCTTGGAATTAATTGGAGTTGCTGGTGTTGTATCATAAGCTATTCATGATAACATTACACATTATATTAACATTTCATAAAATATCTTTAATTTGTAGCATCGCTAATGCTCTCTCTGGAGAACGGTCAGGTCCAAGGTTGGTCGGATCATTCAGCCGGCGGATACCAAGGCTCGTTCCAGGCCATTCACACGGCTGGAGACTATGTGTCGGCATTCGCTACCGACACGAACAATGACTATCTCTTCACCGGTACCACAATCGGGTATATCAAGGTTTGGCTCATGAGAAACTATCTGCGGAACGAAGAGGTGAGATTGCATTGTTTGATTTTTTGCAAAATAAAGTTAGGTATTCTGAGCCCATAGTACGTGCCACCACTGCCTATAACTGCCGCGCGCAAGTCTGGGACCGTCATTGCAATATCAGTCGTGAGTTTGGCACAGTCCATAGGTTCAGTGACCAATAGCATGGCATCGTGTGGACCGTCAGCTCATTTGTTACCCTAGTGTTACCTAGTTTACTTGAGTACATGGTCATTCTAATAACAATGTCATCTGGGCGTCAACCGTCCACAACACTTGTATACTGACTGCAGTCACGCGGTGACTCGCAGGTCCACGTCTGTATGCCGAAGCTACGTTTAGAGTTTCCGTTTCTATGGCGGGACCGGCTGGAGGGCCGCGCCAAGCGCTGCGTCCGCCAGCAGCCGCTCCCGCTGTTGCTCAACAGCTACCGCGCACACCTGCGCTGCGTCACGACCCTCGCTTATGTCGACGAACTCAAACTGTTGTTCAGGTACAACAATGTGAGGTCAATATACGATACACTTATTTAAAATACACCATATATTGAATACATCTTTTCCTTGTTTTCTCGCTAAACCGAAACGTCCTAAAATTACTGCTTCATAACAAAAATAGGCAGGGTGGTCGTGCCTACTCTTGCGTACTCGCAAGCGGTCCTACCACCAGCTATTTCGCAAATTATAATTTTATGGTTTTCATTTTCATTACATAATGTTATTCCTCCACCGTGGAAGTCAATCGTCAATTTGTTAAATACATATTTCATTACAAAAAATTAGTACCCGCCTGCGGGATTTGAACACCAGACCGACGTTGAGGCCACAACGACTTCAATTCGACGTTTTATTTATTTTTCTTAAATTAATATCATATGAGATATTCTGGGTGGATTCTAATTATCAATTTATGGAAGGTTGCGGTTACGTTATTATAGCATTTCACAATAAAAATCGATTTTTAATTTTTGTTTGTTCTTTCGATCAACACATGAAACCTTAGAATTGTCAGTTTTCCGATGGCCTACTCGTGCTAAGAGGACCGTGGGACATTATGTGGTGGTCTGTAAATCGTAGTTCTCTGCTGTGGCTTCCAGCGGTAGCTCGGACTACAGCGTGCGAGTGTGGCGCCTGTCCGGTGAATACTTGCACACGCTGGGCAGCTTCTTGCCCTGGAGTCTCGACCTTACAAGGTTCCCGCCTGACGTCAAGAAAGTTGCGAGTTTTACGACTTTTAAGGTGATACAATTATTACTTTTACTAAAAGTAAAAAAATTAAAGGCTATTTAATAAAGAAATAAAGATATTTTGAGGGTTTGATGACGGAATTACCTCCGCTCGGTGGAAGATCTGGAAAGACCGAGCTGGTGATATTACTCGGTAGACCGACGGTCCCGATCTTATTGTTCGGATCTTGTTGTAGTATACCAGTATATGCAAGCTTATCTTGAAAATGTCTTATGCGAGATTCAGGCATCTGTCAAATGTATTGTCTTGTATGATGGCTACCCGCCACAATACATATAATACAGATGTTGTTTGAGACGACGACCTCAAGTCTCAGTGAGTGTGGCGTCATTCAGGTTGAGAGCTCGCTGAACTTACGAGAAATAATATGGCCGTGGTACCGACTTGTACCCGCAGACGGACTACCGTTCGTGTTAGATACATTACATAAGTACCAAGCTAAGATCGCGTTCAGGTGTGGCGCGGGGGCTACGTCTCCCGCTACGTGCCGGGGCAGGTGGAGGAGGACAAGCTGCGCGACATCACCGAGCAGGAGCTGTGCCGGACGTACGGAGCCCCGCCCTCCGAGCCGCTACTCGGAAACTACTTCTACCTACCTTCGAGACCAGATCGGCAGGATCCTATTGTTCTCGATGACTCCCTGCCAACTGTGAGTTTTTTCTGCCTAGTAATGTTTAAAGTAACTAATGTGTTGCGACGGGGTGATGACTCGGTTGAGCACAAAGAGAGCCGCGGTAGGCGAGGAATGGTGACGTTTGGTGAAGCGCATCCGAAATGATGACCACGACCACTCTGCCAAGAGTGCACACGACTGAGAAGAAGAATATGAGTCTTGCTTAGTTTATCATTATTATTAGCTCGTGGTCCACCTGCATTTAAGTGGTTTTTGAAGCTCACATCACAGACATGCGATCAAAATTTCTGGTGGCACTGGTATGGTCTGTCCGGAGTCGAGCACCCGCGTCCTGTCAGTGGATGTAGGTGCCTCGTGTAGTGTAGCTAGTGACGGGGCGTGTGCGGCGCAGATCCCGGTGTACAGCGCGCTGCGCATGGCGTCTAGCCAGCCCGTGCGGCGCGCCCGCACGCCTCCGCTCGTGCAGGCCCGGCGCACGCGGCTCCTTGGCACGCGCCGCACGCACTTCCAGCACGACCCACACCAACATTGAACTACACTCACTTTAAATAACACCCAATTCTAATTCATTTGTAATTTTATACGTAAATAAATACTGCAAGAACTCATACATTTTTTTATTTATATCTGATTAAAATTGCCTATAACAAAGTCGTAGAAGATAGGTTTCCTATTTATTAAGTACTAGCTGACCCGGCAGACTTCGTAGTGCCTCAATCGATAAACAAAAGACCTAAGCTTTTGTATAAAATAAACTTGAAACAAACAAAAGGAATCCGTCGGACGGGGGACACATCAAAGGAAAAACAAAATTGTTATTTTTATTTAAATCCGAGCATTTTCATATTTATATACCTTTTAAACCTTCTCTGGACTTCCATAAATAATTCAAGAACAAAATTAGCCAAATCGGTCCAGCCGTTCTCGAGTTTTAGCGATACTAACGAACAGCAATTCATTTTTATATATATAGATTTTTGCTAAAAAACAACATGGATAAAGAATCAGTTTGTCCCACAGCGAATCACACAAGAACGGCTTATCCTATTACATATTATTTAAGTAAAATAAACAGATAATAACTATGTCGGAGAAGCTTAATAATTGTAGCTTCTCCAACATCACCATCGTCATAGGGGCGAATAGGGTGATCAAGCTATGAGAAATATTGAGTACAACAATCACGTTTGTTGTCTTAGAACAATTTAGAAAACTTCCCTTGACATTAGCAAATGCAAACGAATGGACAATTCTTAGGACGGGGGCACCGCTCTTCAAGAAGGCTGGTCGGTAAGTATGATGACGTCTACGCGCCTTCATCGGCTAGGCTCTGTCGTAGCACGAAGTTAGCCGAGTTCCGATATCGCGATCGTGCTGCATATCTCAGGAATCGTGCTGTGAAAACCCTCTTGTCGTGGCGGCCGGAAATTACATACCCCTTCCTGTGGACCGAATGGTAAACAGTCGACGTCGCCCTAAACACGTCATTTCGGATTTTCCCGATCCACTAACGGTGCTTTTAGATACCTCAAGCACCGATCACGGTCTTCGTCGAACCCGTCGCTTGGGACGAAGGGCTCGGATAGTAAATTAACCCGTAGACACAGCGCACTGAGCTTCTCGCCAGATCTTTCCAGTGGGTCCCTTTTCCGATCCGGTGGTAGATTCTGCGAAGCACTGCTCTTGCCAGGGCCAGTGTTAGCAACACCTCCAGATTTGAGTCCCGAGAGCTCACCTACACGTTAGGGTTACGAGGACATAGCCTCTCAAAGCTGTCAGCTTAGGAAAAAAAACACCACACATTCTGACTCGAACAGCCGCATGGGTGGACCTCTTTGTGTTATTATTGTATCCTAGAAATTTAATAAATGGAATTGTTTGGAAAAGTAAGTTTTAATTACTGTCGTTATGGAAGACAATGATAATAATGAAGAGAATCACGTCAGCCACGCTGACGTCATCATTTTAAAAACAACTTGGACCCAGACTCTTCGTCATATACAAATAGAAGTATTGTATTGTAAAACAGTTGCAGTTTAGATCTAAATCCACACGGATGAGATCGCAGCAGTTCCCCGTGTAAACACGTTTTTACTGGCTTTGTGTATATCTATGTAACGGGATCTTTGAACTTGACTTTGACCCCCTTCAAAATGTCGGATTGATTTGAAAACGAAAGGACCGCTGACATGATGATCATTTAACAAAATTGGCCGATTACCCTGAACAGGATCTTCAGTCATGACGATTCCTCGAATTCCCCGCTACACAAGCCCAGTGGTCACAGAACCTATCATCGGGTAGAAGAGCTTGATTGCTCAGAGTTGACAGGGGAGTCCCGTGTACTGGTGATGCGTTGGGTGAAATGCTTAGATTACGAAAGAATCAGAACGACCTAATAACATGATTTTACATAATATTAAGATGCAGTAAAAACCGATTCTTGTTGACTATGAAATTGTCATACAATAGTTTCAATGTTATAAACATAAAATAACACACCTCCAAAACATTTTAATCTATCTAAAATTTATTTCGTTATAACTAACACAGAAAGCTCCATAGAAATTAGTAAGGTGTGGATATTTATGCATCATTTTATTTTCGACTTTCCTCGTTCGATTTTCCGCACCGGCTTTACCGCCTTACTCACGGCTCTCTCTAACAACTCGTCCATCAGAAAGTATTCGGCACATTCCACGGGAATATTGTTTCCCTCAATCAGCACTCTCATTAGACCTGGTCCCGTTTTCTGACATAGCGTCTCCTGATACTGTAAAACGTTAAGTAGATTCTTCACGGTCGCGAATCCCAGATTATTGAACGAAAGATTCAATGAGCACAGTGACATATTACCGACACAGGACACGAACTCACCGCGAGCCTTGGTCTCCTCGCTACTGTAAGGATCACTGTATGAGCCTATAAGTTCGGTGGTCATCATATCAGCCCTCATGGATATAGTATCCGCTGAACTAGGTTCGCCTCTAACCGACATTACACTTTTCTTTGATTGAGCACTCGTGGTCTTTTTTTTACTAGGCCTGCTGAATTCGTCATGCGACTTGTCTTTTGACGATGCTGTTAATTCTAGAAGACACTTATCGTAAACTTCTTTTTTAAGCTTCAAGTATTCTAGAAGCCGTTGCCGTTTAGTTTTTAGTTCATTTGTCGTTAAATAGAATTCTGAGAGGCTGCACAGAATGTTCGAAGCACCGATGTCAGTGATCTCGTTACCGGCAAGGTTGAGGTGTTGTAACGTGCGATTACTTCTCAAAGCTTCACCCAGCGCATTGGCCCCCACGTCTGTGATGTCATTTGAAGCGATAGACAATATCGACAATGTCTTAGAGGCGACCAGAGGATAGACCAGTTTGTTGGCAATCACGATACAATCAGTGTCAGAAATTTTACACCGATCAAGAGACAAATGTTTCAGATGAGGATGTTCTAAAAGCATCCAGTGGTTCTCTGGGACTGAGGTATCGTCCAGTATTATTTCAGTGACTTGAGACTGTGGTAAAAATTTCGCAACTTCGTACAAAGCAACTCCACTCATGGGCGACCATCGTATCGTAATTTTGCTCAAGTACGGTTGATAGGGAACGCAGAGGCCGATGATTTTCATTAGTAGACGCGGTATTTCCCTGCATCGGTTAAATTTAAGTTCTACGAGTCGATCTGAAACGTCATACAGAGCCGTAATAACGATTTCACCTGTTTCGTAGAACGTGTTCCGGGCTGCGGCGCTGTCGGAGGCGGTGTCCACGTCCTGCGACTGTTGGGTGCGCGATGTTCGTTGAACCAACGTTGTTTTTGATCTAATCTTTTTAGATTTTTCTTCAGTTTTACTTATGTACTCTTCTGGTGAAATAATTCGTTTTGATCAAAACTAAAATCGGATACTATAATATTATGAATGCGAAAGTGGGTTCGTTATGTTAAGATTTTCGTTCATAATACACGTAACCCTCCTATAACACGATATTTTACAACACGGTTCCACTCAAACACGAAAAGAAATATTCCCCAAAACCCTCTTATAACACGGTACTTCTACAACACGATAACGAGATAGTTGTTTAAAATTATTTAGTAAATACATTTTGCACTATGAACCCCACAATATATTATTATGGTAATAACCGAAATTTTACTGCTTATTTTTTATGACGTATTATATAGGTTGACTGATAGAGAATGCCTTAGACATTAGGTTCACCTTTAAATGATACATGAAGTGTAATAAATATACTAAATAAATAGAATTGCGCTTTGTTTTATGATGTTTCCTTGTGTTCAATTATTTCTTTTCCCGATGACGCATCAAGAAAAAACAGGACTAGACCAAAACAACAATAATAGTTTGTACTGCTGTTATTCATTACACAAGGGTATGCGACCTCGACCTGACGAAGCTACGAGCTAACGTAATGGAGACTTTAGATCCTAAATTAAAAGATGTCAGCGACATTCCCTTCTCTGTGTATGGGTTACAAGTACCGATTAAACCGGAATTAAAAGACATTCAGTAATACATATTTTGTTGGATTCCAATATGCTACCTCTTTCAAAGCGCTCACAAGAAATACCAAACTATTAGGACGACGATAGCACAAATACAAACTGACCTTGTACTGCCGTTCGCACGCGAATCCTGAACGGTGTCTGTAGTTGTTCACACACGTAGGGCAGGAAGGACACTACATCTGTCGGATAAGGCACTTCCAGGCTTTGACGATGCTCCATGGTTACCAAATAATAATATTTTACATCAATGGAGCCGGTAAATGCTATTATACTCTAAACAATATGTAAAGGATGCACGTGTTTGTAATGTTTATATTCTATAATGTTAATAAATTACTGTGTCATACGTAATTTCTTTATTCTTTGACGGGCGTCAACAAGTGTTATTATCTATGGCGTCAACTACTCTAATTTGCCTTTGGCAGGATATTAAAAAAGATATAGGTACTCTGCAATTTATTAGAGGACAGCAGATTTCTTTACAGCTTACTTTATTTAATGGGTCTTTACCTATAAAGTGGAGGTTTTACAATACTGGCCATTTGCAACATAATTTGTGTAGGGGATGACAATACATTCTGAAATTTTTAATTTTATTTATTATATTTCATAATATGGAATTCTGTTTCCATATTCTGTCGTTTGTTTATTGATTAGGTAGTGTTTATATTCACTACATTTGTGTTTTTGTCATCAATATGGATATGATAAAAATAAGAGTATCGTCTCTTCGTCTCACACCGGTAATGACGTGTGTGTGTGTGGAGTGAACGCTACAGACGAACGCAAGACTCGTTGTTGGTTAGAACGCTTCCGACATGGAAATTTTGATCTAAAAAATGAACTTCGTAGTCACCTAAAAACTAAAAGTCAACAACGACGAATTGAAGGCGGCGGAACTCTACCACTGAGTTAGCCGCAGCTCTCCACGTTGGCATCAGTAGGCTTAGTGCGAGTTTCAAAAATCGAATCGAATGACTCGCATCGAGTGTACGCTCTTCACGGTGAAACGTGCGGAGCTCTGTAGGCTTAGTGCGAGTTTCAAAAATCGAATCGAATGACTCGCATCGAGTGTACGCTCTTCACGGTGAAACGTGCGGAGCTCTGAGTGCGAGTTACTCGATTTGCAGGACGATTATTCATCTTTAGAAGCAAAAATTTTTTCTTTTATATTGGTAGCACGCAAGTTTTTTTTTAAGGCGTTTAATTGAAATGCCAAGCTTTCTAACGATATTTATAATTAGTCGAGTAATGGGTAATGTACCTGTGCTTAGTGCGAGTTTTTTTAATTACTCAGTCGATGTTAATGTTATGTTTAATTTGTGTGAGTTTGTATCAGTGCCACCTAGTGGTAAGCTTATGAATCTCATTTTGTGGGAGAGAGAAGGTTTGTTTATGTTGCTGTCTCATGTATCGAATAGCTTTACCGAAGTGAGCCTCTCGATTATTGTATGTGCGAGTGCGAGTTACAAATTAATGGATTTTGAGAGTATTTCTTCACTTTCAAGCAAGTTAAGTAGTCACTAAAAATTTTGCCGTGAAACCAATACAATATCAAGATTTTTTCTTTCGTTTTTAATAATAATGTTGTTTTTTAAGGTTTTATCTATTCTAATGGTTTATACACATATATTTTTTCGGTTAGAAAATTTTATAGACGTCTAGCTAGTTGTAAATACTAATTCTTTGCTTTTTCATTTAATTCTTATTAAATCATTGCTTTTTTTTAAAGAGTTGTTTGATGAGAGAGAGAGAGCGAGATAGAGTTGTTTTTTTTTTATTGCTTAGATGGATGGACGAGCTCACAGCCCAGTAACCAGTGGGCTCCAGTAACCACTTAACACCAGGTGGGCTGTGAGCTCGTCCATCCACCTAAGCAATAAAAAAAAAAAAAAAAAAAAACCTGATGTTAAGTGGTTACTGGAGCCCATAGACATCTACAACGTAAATGCGCCACCCACCTCGAGATATAAGTTCTAAGGTCTCAGTATAGTTACAACGGCTACCCCACCCTTCGAACCGAAACGCATTATTGCTTCACGGCGGAAATAGGCGGGGTGGTGGTACCTACCCGTGTGGACTCCCAAGAGGTCCTACCACCAGTGAAAGAGTATTCTTTATTGTACACAAAATGAATAAATATTGTGAAACATTTTTTCTTGGTCTTATCGCTAAGAGTGATTTCTTCCAGACAACCATTAGATGGGCAAGAATAATTTCGAAATGAATTGCACACTGTGTATCTATCTATTATAGAAATATATACACACACGCACATACACACGCGCACACACACACACACACACACGCGCGCAATATACATATTTACAGGTACATACGTACAGATTTATATTTATAAATTATATAGAAATTTGAACAATGTAATAATAATTTTGCTTCTTTACACATTTATAAATAAGGATGGATGCTCGTAATAATTTTAGTATATTTGGGCCACCTAATGAAGATCATCAACACTATTACAGTAAATACAATCATTTTATAAACGTTCAACGGGTAAAAGATTAAACCTATGTAAAACATAATTTCTTTAATTAAAAAAAGCTGAAATAATTACCTATTCCAAGATTAATTATGTTAAGTATGTCTAAATATGTAATTACAATTAAATAAATTCTATAATAAACTTCTAATTCTAATACTTCTATTAAAGTTACTAAAAAAATATGTTTATGCTGGGCAGTTTTCGTGTATTTTAAAGGTTACGCCATTACGGCAAAGTTTGTTTACGAAATTGCACCCTTAGAATGGAAGTGGTATAACTAAAAAATTTAAGATTAGTTTTATATTTCAAAACACTTATGTATTATTATTAAGAACCTACATTTTAAGTAGGTAATACGTGCAGCAAAAATGTTGGACTCCTTTTTACGAAAATTGCGCGGACGGAGAAGTACGAAATTTCCCACACTCATAGAGAATATAGAGAAGTAGTGCAGATTGCTATTTTTTTTTTTTATTGTGCATAAACAATAAAAAAATAAACTAAATGAATAAAAAAAGCTTACACACATTACCATGTATTTGACACACACACACACACACACATGCATTTATACTTTTTTTGTTTATTGATTTATCAATCTGTGGTCAAATTGAGAATAGATTAATATTTTTTGTCTTTAATATTATTTTTCTATAATGTAGCCTTGGCGACATAGAGCAATGATTATTATAGAAATGATGATAATAGAAAGGTGACAATAGAACTATAATAATGTTCAAACTTAAAATTTAAATAAATTATGGTCAAATTTCGACCACTGGACTACCATTAGTAGATAATAATAAAATCATTTATTGCCTTTCACACAGATTTAGATTATTACAGGCAGCCTACAAGGAAACAACAAAAAAACAAAACACTATTATATCATTTCTAGCAAGCAGCTCAACATTTGCACTTGTATATTATTAATAGGAATTTTATTAAGAATATTGACAATTTATGAGGAATTTGACAAGTACGGATTAGTTATAGATATATGTAGTTACATATTGTAAATTAAATTAGTTTTATAAGTGCAATAAAAAATAATTTAAATGATAAAATGATAAAGACATACCTTTTTCCAATGTGACGATTAGAGGGTATCCTATTATTCTTTTCTATATTATTCTATCAGCTTATAAAATTAAACAGTCTCTTTTAGTCTAGAAAAGGACAAAGTACTCTTTCTGTCTTTAAAATGGCATGCCTTAAAGTGTTTAAACCGAAAAACTAAAAAAATACAATTATTGTATTACAATATTGAAGTTTACCAGAAAGTAAGAATTTTGGGTTGAGCCACTTTAATTCTAAAGGTACAAAATAGTATTGAACACGTGACATTACCCGAATAATTTTGAAAGTAGTTGGTTCCCATTAAAATGCGTTGTATTTCATTTAGACGGTCTAATGCCAAAACATCACGTGCTACCAATATACGAGAAATAATATTATTGCTGCTCTCGGTGAATAAACGCCCTGCGAAGCGAGTAGCATATCTCAACTCACACTCACAATTCTTCATTTTTCACCGTATAGAACGTAAACTCGATTTGATTTTGATTTATTCATTTACAATTGAACAACTAGGAAAAAAAGGTGAAAAGACATTTTGGAGGGACCGCGAGGAGCTAAATTGTGTGAATTGTTTTATTTTGTCTATTTAATGTTTCTTAGTTAATGCGTATTTAATATTTCTTCGTGTATAAGTGTAATTTTGAGACCGTCCTGGCTTAACACGTTAACAGTCCCTATACAAGCGTTCCGAAACACGCCATATGTCCAAATGTGATTATATATTTTTTGGCCATTATTAGATGTCCACCTATCGGCTGATGCATTAAAAGTAACAAAATATGGTCGTTGACCCCGGATATACCCGTGTACAGCGGGCGGTACACGGACCTATGAATTAAATTACCGGGTAACTTTAACGTGTACCACAGGCTCATGAGTGTTCCAGTAGACGTATGTATGGTTAGTTTATTACCATATCGATGGTACACTTCCGCGGCAGACTACTTTTCCGCCAATACATACCCTCAAACACATAAATATAACATAAGATCTATAAACTATGGTCTGCAGAAAACTTGGGGATACCAAATTTATAATGGTCAAAATGTGCAAGTTTTTGGTTTGGATACCTCCGGAAGTATAGTAGTAACATTGGCAAAGGTTTACTTGATGAAGGTCGCTGCATGATAACTGACAACTACTACACGAGCGATCCTTTGACAGAATTTATGCTTTCTCGCAATACAGACCTCTGTGGCACAGTCAATAAAAAGAGAAAAGGTTTGCCGAAAGAGGAGAGAAGGGGAGAAAAGCATTCTAGCAGTACATGAAACGGTCAAGTTCAAATTACGCCGCTGAAAAAAACACATTTTTTTGAGTTTTTGGGCAAGAAAGAATCTCGATTCATCCGAAGACGATGCGTGGGATGCTGCCAAAACCTTCTTGATGAAGGTCGACTTGCTCCATATGCACAGGCCAAAGCCAAAAGGGTATCAACGCAATGTAAAATTTGCATAAAAGCAAATTGCGTTGTTTGTTTTTCTAAACTTTTAGTTCACCAATTAAAATTTGTATTTTTTTCTAAGTTTTTTTTATGTCGTGTTGCTATACTAAGAATTTTTAAAAAATATGACATGTTTTCGACTTTCTCCATTTATTAGATCCTTGACCACAAGTCCACAAAGAAAACACTAACTAATTTGACAAGTCCGTGGATCTAGGCCCCGTAGAGAAACACATCGGCTCGTGTACCTCATAGGGTACACGAACTCGGCGGAACCGCTCACCGTGTACCACATACGTAACACCGGACTGTTAACGTGTTAAAGGTTAAGGCGTCCGGTGTATTCGTATCTTGCAATGCACCGGTGTTCTAATCCCGCCGGCGGGTATCAATTTTTCTAATGAAATACGTACTTATCAAATGTTTACGATTGACTTTCACTGTAAAGGAATAGCATCATGTAATAAAAATCAAACCCGCAAAATTAATTTTTGTAATTACTGGTGGTAGGACGTCTTGTGAGTCCGCACGGGTAGGTATCACCACCCTACCTATTTTTGCCGTGAAGCAGTAATGCGTTTCGGTTTGAAGGGTGGGACAACCGTTGTAACTATACTGAGACCTTAGAACTAATATCTCAAGGTGGGAGGCGACATTTGCGTTGTAGATGTCTATGGGCTCCGGTAACCACTTAAGATTAGGTGGGCCGGGAGCTCGTCCACCCATCTGTGCAATAACAAAGTAACGTGGGTTTATTAACTGTTTAGTATCTGTGAAAGTGCGAAAATTTAAAAAAATTAAACAAAACCGCTGGACGTAGCTTCTCGAAGTCTTCGAAAAGGTCCACTGAAAAAAATCTCAGTATATAATCAGCATTTTGCAGAGATTATATTTTATCCCATATTATCTGATCTCATTTCATTTCATTCCATGCCAATTGATTAATGCTTCAAATTAATCAAATCCATTTCACTCCATATTATCATTTTTCATAAAAAAAAATTAGGTTCTATGGCATGATATTTTTGCCTCTCTAGTTGGAAAAATAAAACTACTAAAGAAATGCTCGATCGAAACGTTAAAATCCACTAATTTGTAACACGCACTCGCACAAATGTCATTCGTAGTACTCATTTCGGTAAAATTACTCGGTTACGAGATCACAACGTTAATATGAACTCGCACTCACAAAATAACACCGAGTACGTTTGCCGCTAGGGGCGCTGTTCCAATTGCATACAAATTTGAGCAAACTGGCTCGCTAGTGAGAACGTTACAAAACTCGCACTAAGCACACTGTAGGCTTAGTGCGAGTTTCAAAAATGGAATCGATTGACTCGCATCGAGTGTACGCTCTTCACGGTGAAACGTGCGGAGCTCTGAGTGCGAGTTACTTGATTTGCAGTAGGCTTAGTGCGAGTTTCAAAAATCGAATCGAATGACTCGCATCGAGTGTACGCTCTTCACGGTGAAACGTGCGGAGCTCTGAGTGCGAGTTACTCTATTTGCAGGACGTTTATTCATCTTTAGAAGCAATAATTTTTTCTTTTATGTTGGTAGCATGCAAGTTTTTTTTTTTAGGCGTTTAATTGAAACGCCAAGCTTTCTAACGATATTTATAATTAGTCGGGTAATGGGTAATGTACCTGTGCTTAGTGCGAGTTTTTTTAATTACTCAGTCGATGTTAATGTTATGTTTAATTTGTGTGAGTTTGTATCAGTGCCACCTAGTGGTAAGCTTATGAATCTCATTTTGTGGGAGAGAGAAGGTTTGTTTATGTTGCTATCTCATGTATCGAATAGCTTTACCGAAGTGAGCCTCTCGATTATTGTATGTGCGAGTGCGAGTTACAAATTAATGGATTTTGAGAGTATTTCTTCACTTTCAAGCAAGTTAAGTAGTCACTAAAAATTTTGCCGTGAAACCAATACAATATCAAGATTTTTTCTTTCGTTTTTAATAATAATGTTGTTTTTTAAGGTTTTATCTATTCTAATGGTTTATACACATATATTTTTTCGGTTACAAAATTTTATAGACGTCTAGCTAGTTGTAAATACATATTAATTCTTTGCTTTTTCATTTAATTCTTATTAAATCATTGCTTTTTTTTAAAGAGTTGTTTGATGAGAAAGAGAGAGCGAGATAGAGTTGTTTTTTTTTTATTGCTTAGATGGATGGACGAGCTCACAGCCCACCTGATGTTAAGTGGTTACTGGAGCCCATAGACATCTACAACGTAAATGCGCCACCCACCTCGAGATATAAGTTCTAAGGTCTCAGTATAGTTACAACGGCTACCCCACCCTTCGAACCGAAACGCATTATTGCTTCACGGCGGAAATAGGCGGGGTGGTGGTACCTACCCGTGTGGACTCCCAAGAGGTCCTACCACCAGTGAAAGAGTATTCTTTATTGTACACAAAATGAATAAATATTGTGAAACATTTTTTCTTGGTCTTATCGCTAAGAGTGATCTCTTCCAGACAACCATTAGATGGGCAAGAATAATTTCGAAATGAATTGCACACTGTGTATCTATCTATTATAGAAATATATACACACACGCACATACACACGCGTACACACACACACACACACGCGCGCGCAATATACATATTTACAGGTACATACGTACAGATTTATATTTATAAATTATATAGAAATTTGAACAATGTAATAATAATTTTGCTTCTTTACACATTTATAAATAAGGATGGATGCTCGTAATAATTTTAGTATATTTGGGCCACCTAATGAAGATCATCAACACTATTACCGTAAATACAATCATTTTATAAACGTTCAACGGGTAAAAGATTAAACCTATGTAAAACATAATTTCTTTAATTAAAAAAAGCTGAAATAATTACCTATTCCAAGATTAATTATGTTAAGTATGTCTAAATATGTAATTACAATTAAATAAATTCAATAATAAACTTCTAATTCTAATACTTCTATTAAAGTTACTAAAAAAATATGTTTATGCTGGGCAGTTTTCGTGTATTTTAAAGGTTACGCCATTACGGCAAAGTTTGTTTACGAAATTGCACCCTTAGAATGGAAGTGGTATAACTAAAAAATTTAAGATTAGTTTTATATTTCAAAACACTTATGTATTATTATTAAGAACCTACATTTTAAGTAGGTAATACGTGCAGCAAAAATGTTGGACTCCTTTTCACGAAAATTGCGCGGACGGAGAAGTATGAAATTTCCCACACTCATAGAGAATATAGAGAAGTAGTGCAGATTGCTATTTTTTTTTTTAATTGTGCATAAACAATATAAAAATAAACTAAATGAATAAAAAAACCTTACACACATTACCATGTATTTGACACACACACACGCACACACACATGCATTTATACTTTTTTGTTTATTGATTTATCAATCTGTGGTCAAATTGAGAATAGATTAATATTTTTTGTCTTTAATATTATTTTTCTATAATGTAGCCTTGGCGACATAGAGCAATGATTATTATAGAAATGATGATAATAGAAAGGTGACAATAGAACTATAATAATGTTCAAACTTAAAAATTTAAATAAATTATGGTCAAATTTCGACCACTGGACTACCATTAGTAGATAATAATAAAATCATTTATTGCCTTTCACACAGATTTAGATTATTACAGGCAGCCTACAAGGAAACAACAAAAAAACAAAACACTATTATATCATTTCTGGCAAGCAGCTCAACATTTGCACTTGTATATTATTAATAGGAATTTTATTAAGAATATTGACAATTTATGAGGAATTTGACAAGTACGGATTAGTTATAGATATATGTAGTTACATATTGTAAATTAAATTAGTTTTATAAGTGCAATAAAAAATAATTTAAATGATAAAATGATAAAGCCATACCTTTTTCCAATGTGACGATTAGAGGGTATCCTATTATTCTTTTCTATATTATTCTATCAGCTTATAAAATTAAACAGTCTCTTTTAGTCTAGAAAAGGACAAAGTACTCTTTCTGTCTTTTTCAAATAAAATGGCATGCCTTAAAGTGTTTAAACCGAAAAACTAAAAAATACAATTATTGTATTACAATATTGAAGTTTACCAGAAACTAAGAATTTTGGGTTGAGCCACTTTAATTCTAAACGTACAAAATAGTATTGAACACGTGACATTACCCGAATAATTTTGAAAGTAGTAGGTTCCCATTAAAATGCTGTTAAAATGCGTTGTATTTCATTTAGACGGTCTAATGCCAAAACATCACGTGCTACCAATATACGAGAAATAATATTATTGCTGCTCTCGGTGAATAAACGCCCTGCGAAGCGAGTAGCATATCTCAACTCACACTCACAATTCTTCATTTTTCACCGTATAGAACGTAAACTCGATTTGATTTTGATTTATTCATTACAATTGAACAACTAGGAAAAAAAGATGAAAAGACATTTTGGAGGGACCGCGAGGAGCTAAATTGTGTGAATTGTTTTATTTTGTCTATTTAATGTTTCTTAGTTAATGCGTATTTAATATTTCTTCGTGTATAAGTGTAATTTTGAGACCGTCCTGGCCTAAAGGTTAAGGCGTCCGGTGTATTCGTATCTTGCAATGCACCGGTGTTCTAATCCCGCCGGCGGGTATCAATTTTTCTAATGAAATACGTACTTATCAAATGTTTACGATTGACTTTCACTGTAAAGGAATAGCATCATGTAATAAAAATCAAACCCGCAAAATTAATTTTTGTAATTACTGGTGGTAGGACGTCTTGTGAGTTCGCACGGGTAGGTATCACCACCCTGCCTATTTTTGCCGTGAAGCAGTAATGCGTTTCGGTTTGAAGGGTGGGACAACCGTTGTAACTATACTGAGACCTTAGAACTAATATCTCAAGGTGGGAGGCGGCATTTGCGTTGTAGATGTCTATGGGCTCCGGTAACCACTTAAGATTAGGTGGGCCGGGAGCTCGTCCACCCATCTGTGCAATAACAAAGTAACGTGGGTTTATTAACTGTTTAGTATCTGTGAAAGTGCGAAAATTTAAAAAAATTAAACAAAACCGCTGGACGTAGCTTCTCGAAGTCTTCGAAAAGGTCCACTGAAAAAAATCTCAGTATATAATCAGCATTTTGCAGAGATTATATTTTATCCCATATTATCTGATCTCATTTCATTTCATTCCATGCCAATTGATTAATGCTTCAAATTAATCAAATCCATTTCACTCCATATTATCATTTTTCATAAAAAAAGATTAGGCTCTATGGCATGATATTTTTGCCTCTCTAGTTGGAAAAATAAAACTACTAAAGAAATACTCGATCGAAACGTTAAAATCCACTAATTTGTAACACGCACTCGCACAAATGTCATTCGTAGTACTCATTTCGGTAAAATTACTCGGTTACGAGATCACAACGTTAATATGAACTCGCACTCACAAAATAACACCGAGTACGTTTGCCGCTAGGGGCGCTGTTCCAATTGCATACAAATTTGAGCAAACTGGCTCGCTAGTGAGAACGTTACAAAACTCGCACTAAGCACACAGGACGTTTATTCATCTTGAGAAGCGATAATTTTTTTCTTTTATATTGGTAGCACGCAAGGTTTTTTTTAAGGCGTTTAATTGAAATGCCAAGTTTTCTAACGATATTTATAATTAGTCGGGTAATGGGTAATGTACCTGTGTTTAGTACGAGTTTTTTTAATTAGTCGATGTTAATGTTATGTTTAATTTGTGTGAGGTTGTATCAGTGCCACCTAGTGGTAAACTTATGAATCTCATTTTGTGGGAGAGAGAAGGTTTGTTTATGTTGCTGTCTCATGTATCGAATAGCTTTACCGAAGTGAGCCTCTCGATTAATGTATGTGCGAGTGCGAGTTACAAATTAATGGATTTTGAGAGTATTTCTTCACTTTCAAGCAAGTTAAGTATGTAGTCACTAAAAATTTTGCCGTGAAACCAATACAATATCAAGATTTTTTTCTTTCGTTTTTAATAATAATGTCTTTTTTAAGGTTTTATCTATTCTAATGGTTTATACACATATATATTTTCGGTTAGAAAATTTTATAGACGTCTAGCTAGTTGTAAATACATATTAATTCTTTGCTTTTTCATTTAATTCTTATTAAATCATTGCTTTTTTTTAGAGTTGCTTGATGAGAGAGAGAGAGTGAGATAGAGTATTCTTTATTGTACACAAAATGAATAAATATTGCGAAACAATATTAACAAAAAAAAAGGGTACAATTCTTGGTCTTATCGCTAAGAGTGATCTCTTCCAGACAACCATTAGATGGACAAGAATAATTTCGAAATGAATTGCACACTGTGTACCTAGCTATTGAAATATATATACAAACACACACGCACGCGCGCACACACACACACACACACACACATGCATATACATATTTACACATATATACATACAGATATATATTTATAAATTATATAGAAATTTGAACAATGTAATAATAATTTTGCTTCTTTACACATTTATAAATAAGAATGGATGCTCGTAATAATTTTAGTATATTTGGGCCACCTAATGAAGATCATCAACACTATTATCGTAAATACAATCATTTTATAAACGTTCAACGGGTAAATGATTAAACCTATGTAAAACATAATTTCTTTAATTAAAAAACAGCTGAAATAATTACCTATTCCAAGATTAATTATGTTAAGTATGTTTAAATATGTAATTACAATTAAATAAATTCTAAACTTCTAATTCTAATACTTCTTTTTTTTTTTTTTTATTCTTTATTAGAGCCATACACCTATTAGGTTAAGTCGGCTAATACTTCTATTAAAGTTACTAAAAAAATTATGTTTATGCTGGGCAGTTTTCGTGTATTTTAAAGGTTACGCCATTACGGCAAAGTTTGTTTACGAAATAGCACGCTTAGAATGGAAGTGGTATAACTTAAAAATTTAAGATTAGTTTTATATTTCAAAACACTTATGTAATATTATTAAGAACCTACATTTTAACTAAAACGTGAAGCAAAAATGTTGTACCCCTTTTTATGAAAATTGCGCGGACGGAGAAGTATGAAATTTCCCACACTTATAGAAAATATAGAGAAGTAGTGCAGATTGCTAATTTTTTTTTTAATTGTGCATAAACAATTAAAAAAATTAACTAAATCAATAAAAAAAATCCTTACACACATTACCATGTATTTGACACACAAACGCACATTTTATACTTTTTTTGTTTATTGATTTATCAATCTGTGGTCAAATTGAGAATAGATTGATATTTTTTGTCTTTAATATTATTTTTCTATAATGTAGCCTTGGCGACATAGAGCAATGATTATTATAGAAATTATGATAATAGAAAGGTGACAATAGAACTATAATAATGTTCAAACTTAAAATTTAAATAAATTATGGTCTAATTTCGACCACTGGACAACCATTAGTAGATAATAATAAACATTACATAAAATTTACAATATTAAAGTTTACCAGAAAATAAGAATTTTGGGTTGAGCCACTTTAATTCTAAAGGTACAAAATAGTATTGAACACGTGACATTACCCGAATAATTTTCAAAGTAATTGGTTCCCATTAAAATACTGTTAAAATGCGTTGTATTTCATTTAGACGGTCTAATGCCAAAACACCACGTGCTACCAATATACGAGAAATAATATTATTGCTGCTCTCGGTTAATAAACGTCCTGCGAATCGAGTAGCATATCTCAACTCACACTCACAATTCTTCATTTTTCACCGTATAGAACGTAAACTCGATTTGATTTTGATTTATTCATTTACAATTGAACAACTAGGAAAAAAAGATGAAAATACATTTTGGAGGGACCGCGAGGAGCTACATTGTGTGAATTGTTTTATTTTGCCTATTTAATGTTTCTTAGTTAATGCGTACTTAATATTTCTTCGGGTATAAGTGTAATTTTGAGATCGTCCTGTCCTAAAGGTTAAGGCGTCCGGTGTATTCGTATCTTGCGATGCACCGGTGTTATAATCCCGCCGGCGGGTATCAATTTTTCTAATGAAAGACGAACTTATCAAATTTTTACGATTGACTTTCACTGTAAAGGAATAGCATCTTGTAATAAAAATCAAACCCGCAAAATTAGTTTGTGTAATTACTGGTGGTAGGATGTCTTGTGATTCCGCACGGGTAGGTATCACCATCCTGCCTATTTTTGCCGTGAAGCAGTAATGCGTTTCGGTTTGAAGGGTGGGACAACCGTTGTAACTATGCTGAGACCTTAGAACTAGTATCTCAAGGTGGGAGGCGGCATTTGCGTTGTAGATGTCTATGGGCTCCGGTAACCACTTAAGATTAGGTGGGCCGAGATCTCGTCCACCCATCTATGCAATAAAAAAATAACGTTGGTTTATTAACTGTTTAGTATCTGTGAAAGTGCAAAAATGTAAAAAAATTAAACAAAACCGCTGGACGTAGCTTCTCGAAGTCTTCGAAAAAGTCCACTGAAAAAAATCTCAGTAAATAATCAGGATTTTACTGAGATTATATTTTATCCCATATTATCTGATCTCATTTCATTTCATTCCATGCCAATTGATTAATGTTTCAAATTAATCAAATCCATTTCACTCCATATTATCATTTTTCATAAAAAAAGATTAGGCTCTATGGCATGATACTTTTGCCTCTCTAGTTGGAAAAATAGAACTATTAAAGAAATACTCGATCGAAACGTTAAATCCACTAATTTGTAACACGCACTCGCACAAATGTCATTCGTGGTACTCATTTCGGTAAAATTACTCGGTTACGAGATCACAACGTTAATATGAACTCGCACTCACAAAATAACACCGGGTACGTTTGCCGCTAGGGGCGCTGTTCCAATTGCATACAAATTTGAGCAAACTGGCTCGCTATCGAGAACGTTACAAAACTCGCACTTATCATGCCATAGAGCCTAATCTTTTTTATGAAAAATAATAATATGGAGTGAAATGGATTTGATTAATTTGAAACATTAATCAATTGGCATGGAATGAAATTAAATGAGATGATATGGGATAAAATACAATCTCAGTAAAATGCTGATTATTTACTGAGATTTTTTCAGTGGACTTTTTCGAAGACTTCGCGAAGCTACGTCCAGCGGTTTTGTTTAATTTTTTTACATTTTTGCACTTTCACAGATACTAAACAGTTATTATTATATTTTTTTATTGCTTAGATGGGTCGACGAGCTCACAGCCCACCTGGTGTTAAGTGGTTACTGGAGCCCATAGACATTAACAACGTAAATGCGCCACCCACCTTGAGATATAAGTTCTAAGATCTCAGTATAGTTACAACGGCTGCCCTACCCTTTAAATCGAAACGCATTATTGCTTCACGGCAAAAATAGGCAGGGCGGTGGTACCTACCCGTGCGGACTCACAAGAGGTCCTACCACCAGTAAAAAATTTATAAACCAACGTTATTTTTTTATTGCGTAGATGGGTAGACGAGCTCTCGGCCCACCTAATCTTAAGTGGTTACCGGAGCCCGTAGACATCTACAACGCAAATGCCACCTCCCACCTTGAGATACTAGTTCTAAGGCCTCAGTATAGTTACAACGGTTGTCCCACTCTTCAAACCGAAACGCATTACTGCTTCACGGCAAAAATAGGCAGGGTGGTGATACCTACCCGTGCGAAATCACAAGACTTCCTACCACCAGTAATTACGCAAATTAATTTTGCGGGTTTGATTTTTATTACATGATGCTATTCCTTTACAGTGAAAGTCAATCGTAAACATTTGATAAGTACGTATTTCATTAGAAAAATTGATACTCGCCGGCGGGATTAGAACACCGGTGCATCGCAAGATACGAATAGGTACACCGGACGCCTTGACCTTTAGGCCAGGACGATCTCAAAATTACACTTATACCCGAAGAAATATTAAGTACGCATTAACTAAGAAACATTAATAGGCAAAATAAAACAATTCACACAATTTAGCTCCTCGCGGTCCCTCCAAAATGTTTTTTCATCTTTTTTTCCTAGTTGTTCAATTGTAAATGAATAAATCAAAATCAAATCGAGTTAACGTTCTATACGGTGAAAAATTAAGAATTGTGAGTGTGAGTTGAGATATGCTACTCGATTCGCAGGGCGTTTATTCACCGAGAGCAGCAATAATATTTTTCTCGTATATTGGTAGCACGTGGTGTTTTGGCATTAGACCGTCTAAATGAAATACAACGCATTTTAACAGTATTTTAATGGGAACCAATTACTTTGAAAATTATTCGGGTAATGTCACGTGTTCAATACTATTTTGTACCTTTAGAATTAAAGTGGCTCAACCCAAAATTATTATTTTCTGGTAAACTTTAATATTGTAAATTTTATGTAATGTTTATTATTATCTACTAATGGTAGTCCAGTGGTTGAAATTAGACCATAATTTATTTAAATTTTAAGTTTGAACATTATTATAGTTCTATTGTCACCTTTCTATTATCATAATTTCTATAATAATCATTGCTCTATGTCGCCAAGGCTACATTATAGAAAAATAATATTAAAGACAAAAAATATCAATCTATTCTCAATTTGACCACAGATTGATAAATCAATAAACAAAAAAAGTATAAATGCATGTGTGTGTGTGTGTGTCAAATACATAGTAACGTGTGTAAGGTTTTTTTATTGATTTAGTTTATTTTTTTATTGTTTATGCACAATTAAAATAAAAAATTAGCAATCTGTGTGCTTAGTGCGAGTTTTGTAACGTTCTCACTAGCGAGCCAGTTTGCTCAAATTTGTATGCAATTGGAACAGCGCCCCTAGCGGCAAACGTACTCGGTGTTATTTTGTGAGTGCGAGTTCATATTAACGTTGTGATCTCGTAACCGAGTAATTTTACCGAAATGAGTACTACGAATGACATTTGTGCGAGTGCGTGTTACAAATTAGTGGATTTTAACGTTTCGATCGAGTATTTCTTTAGTAGTTTTATTTTTCCAACTAGAGAGGCAAAAATATCATGCCATAGAGCCTAATCTTTTTTTATGAAAAATGATAATATGGAGTGAAATGGATTTGATTAATTTTAAGCATTAATCAATTGGCATGGAATGAAATGAAATGAGATCAGATAATATGGGATAAAATATAATCTCTGCAAAATGCTGATTATATACTGAGATTTTTTTCAGTGGACCTTTTCGAAGACTTCGAGAAGCTACGTCCAGCGGTTTTGTTTAATTTTTTTTTTTTTCGCACTTTCACAGATACTAAGCAGTTAATAAACCCACGTTACTTTGTTATTGCACAGATGGGTGGACGAGCTCCCGGCCCACCTAATCTTAAGTGGTTACCGGAGCCCATAGACATCTACAACGCAAATGCCGCCTCCCACCTTGAGATATTAGTTCTAAGGTCTCAGTATAGTTACAACGGTTGTCCCACCCTTCAAACCGAAACGCATTACTGCTTCACGGCAAAAATAGGCAGGGTGGTGATACCTACCCGTGCGGACTCACAAGACGTCCTACCACCAGTAATTACAAAAATTAATTTTGCGGGTTTGATTTTTATTACATGATGCTATTCCTTTACAGTGAAAGTCAATCGTAAACATTTGATAAGTACGTATTTCATTAGAAAAATGGATACCCGCCGGCGGGATTAGAACACCGGTGCATTGCAAGATACGAATACACCGGACGCCTTAACCTTTAGGCCAGGACGGTCTCAAAATTACACTTATACACGAAGAAATATTAAATACGCATTAACTAAGAAACATTAAATAGACAAAATAAAAAAATTCACACAATTTAGCTCCTCGCGGTCCCTCCAAAATGTCTTTTCATCTTTTTTTCCTAGTTGTTCAATTGTAAATGAATAAATCAAAATCAAATCGAGTTTACGTTCTATACGGTGAAAAATGAAGAATTGTGAGTGTGAGTTGAGATATGCTACTCGCTTCGCAGGGCGTTTATTCACCGAGAGCAGCAATAATATTATTTCTCGTATATTGGTAGCACGTGATGTTTTGGCATTAGACCGTCTAAATGAAATACAACGCATTTTAACAGCATTTTAATGGGAACCTATTACTTTCAAAATTATTCGGGTAATGTCACGTGTTCAATACTATTTTGTACCTTTAGAATTAAAGTGGCTCAACCCAAAATTCTTAGTTTCTGGTAAACTTCAATATTGTAATACAATAATTGTATTTTTTTAGTTTTTCGGTTTAAACACTTTAAGGCATGCCATTTTATTTGAAAAAGACAGAAAGAGTACTTTGTCCTTTTCTAGACTAAAAGAGACTGTTTAATTTTATAAGCTGATAGAATAATATAGAAAAGAATAATAGGATACCCTCTAATCGTCACATTGGAAAAAGGTATGGCTTTATCATTTTATCATTTAAATTATTTTTTATTGCACTTATAAAACTAATTTAATTTACAATATGTAACTACATATATCTATAACTAATCCGTACTTGTCAAATTTCTCATAAATTGTCAATATTCTTAATAAAATTCCTATTAGTAATATACAAGTGCAAATGTTGAGCTGCTTGCCAGAAATGATATATGAAGTCGTCGTGGCCTAAAGGATAAGACGTTCGGTGCATTCGTTGTTGCGATGCACCGGTGTTCGAATCTCGCAGGCGGGTACCAATTTTTCGAATGAAATACGTACTTAACAAATGTTCACGATTGACTTCCACGGTGAAGGAATAACATCGTGTAATAAAAATCAAACCCGCAAAATTATAATTTGCGTAATCACTGGTGGTAGGACCTATTGTGAGTCCGCACGGGTAGGTACCACCGCCCTGCCTATTTCTGCCGTGAAGCAGTAATGCGTTTCGGTTTGAAGGGTGGGGTAGCCGTTGTAACTATACTGAGACCTTAGAACTTATATCTCAAGGTGGGTGGCGCATTTACGTTGTAGATGTCTATGGGCTTCAGTAACCACTTAACACCAGGTGGGCTGTGAGCTCGTCCACCCATCTAAGCAATAAAAAAAAAAAAAAAAAAAAATATAATAGTGTTTTGTTATTTTGTTGTTTCCTTGTAGGCTGCCTGTAATAATCTAAATCTGTGTGAAAGGCAATAAATGATTTTATTATTATCTACTAATGGTAGTCCAGTGGTCGAAATTTGACCATAATTTATTTAAATTTTAAGTTTGAACATTATTATAGTTTTATTGTCACCTTTCTATTATCATCATTTCTATAATAATCATTGCTCTATGTCGCCAAGGCTACATTATAGAAAAATAATATTAAAGACAAAAAATATTAATCTATTCTCAATTTGACCACAGATTGATAAATCAATAAACAAAAAAAGTATAAATGCATGTGTGTGTGTGTGTGTGTGTCAAATACATGGTAATGTGTGTAAGGTTTTTTTATTCATTTAGTTTATTTTTTTATTGTTTAAGCACAATTAAAAAAAAAAATTAGCAATCTGCACTACTTCTCTATATTCTCTATGAGTGTGGGAAATTTCATACTTCTCCGTCCGCGCAATTTTCGTAAAAAGGAGTCCAACATTTTTGCTGCACGTATTACCTACTTAAAATGTAGGTTCTTAATAATAATACATAAGTGTTTTGAAATATAAAACTAATCTTAATTTTTTTAGTTATACCACTTCCATTCTAAGGGTGCAATTTCGTAAACAAACTTTGCCGTAATGGCGTAACCTTTAAAATACACGAAAACTGCCCAGCATAAACATATTTTTTTAGTAACTTTAATAGAAGTATTAGAATTAGAAGTTTATTATAGAATTTATTTAATTGTAATTACATATTTAGACATACTTAACATAATTAATCTTGGAATAGGTAATTATTTCAGCTTTTTTTAATTAAAGAAATTATGTTTTACATAGGTTTAATCTTTTACCCGTTGAACGTTTATAAAATGATTGTATTTACGGTAATAGTGTTGATGATCTTCATTAGGTGGCCCAAATATACTAAAATTATTACGAGCATCCATCCTTATTTATAAATGTGTAAAGAAGCAAAATTATTATTACATTGTTCAAATTTCTATATAATTTATAAATATAAATCTACGTCTGTACCTGTAAATATGTATATTGCGCGCGTGTGTGTGTGTGTGCGCGTGTGTATGTGCGTGTGTGTATATATTTCTATAATAGATAGATACACAGTGTGCAATTCATTTCGAAATTATTCTTGCCCATCTAATGGTTGTCTGGAAGAGATCACTCTTAGCGATAAGACCAAGAAAAAATGTTTCACAATATTTATTCATTTTGTGTACAATAAAGAATACTCTTTCACTGGTGGTAGGACCTCTTGGGAGTCCACACGGGTAGGTACCACCACCCCGCCTATTTCCGCCGTGAAGCAATAATGCGTTTCGGTTCGAAGGGTGGGGTAGCCGTTGTAACTATACTGAGACCTTAGAACTTATATCTCGAGGTGGGTGGCGCATTTACGTTGTAGATGTCTATGGGCTCCAGTAACCACTTAACATCAGGTGGGCTGTGAGCTCGTCCATCCATCTAAGCAATAAAAAAAAAAACTCTATCTCGCTCTCTCTCTCTCATCAAACAACTCTTTAAAAAAAAGCAATGATTTAATAAGAATTAAATGAAAAAGCAAAGAATTAATATGTATTTACAACTAGCTAGACGTCTATAAAATTTTCTAACCGAAAAAATATATGTGTATAAACCATTAGAATAGATAAAACCTTAAAAACAACATTATTATTAAAAACGAAAGAAAAAATCTTGATATTGTATTGGTTTCACGGCAAAATTTTTAGTGACTACTTAACTTGCTTGAAAGTGAAGAAATACTCTCAAAATCCATTAATTTGTAACTCGCACTCGCACATTAGCGGTGGGTTGTAGCGGCATTTTCGGTTAGCGAAACGAAACTAGTTATCAAATGTCAATAGCGGCTTTTGAAACGCGCTATTTCAGTAGCGAGCAATAGCGGGTTTTGTTTAGCAGTAAACTAATGTGCACACGAACGAGCTAGCGTCGCGATTAATATTTCAGTAATTACGTCTTTATTTGTAATCTATCTTTAAGGATAGGATATGTTAGCTTTACTTCTTTAAAGAGTTCGTATCGTACTTTATAATACATTTTAACAAGGTCTATAAACTTAATCTATATTAATTAAACAACTTTATACTTAATATTTTTAACTATTCAATTGGCAATTAAACTTAAAACTTAGCGACGCGTCGCTAAACACGCGACTCGTAAATAACTGGTTCAAGGCCACAAAATTCGACATCTACTTGCACTCACAATTTAATTTTTTAAATCTTATTTTAAGAGTTTTAAGGGCTAAAGTCAAAGGTCAAATGCATCTCAGTCGTGTGCGTGACAGAGACAAAATGATGATTGTCTATTTCGATCGAACCGATGTTTGCGCTGCGTGTCGCGATAGCTGCCGACCGAGCGGTTAAACGAATATTGCCGAACGTTGTGTGATTTGTGTTCGTGATCGGTGACGTGATTGAGTAGTAGACGTTAGCAGGTTATTGCAGTACGGCGAAACTAGCTAACCGCTATTTTGTCTATAGATAGTTTCAATAACCGTTTACGTTGCGCAACGACCATGCCTATCGCACATACAATAATCGAGAGGCTCACTTCGGTAAAGCTATTCCATACATGAGACAGCAACATAAACAAACCTTCTCTCTCCCACAAAATGAGATTCATAAGCTTACCACTAGGTGGCACTGATACAAACTCACACAAATTAAACATAACATTAACATCGACTGAGTAATTAAAAAAACTCGCACTAAGCACAGGTACATTACCCATTACCCGACTAATTATAAATATCGTTAGAAAGCTTGGCATTTCAATTAAACGCCTTAAAAAAAAACTTGCATGCTACCAATATAAAAGAAAAAATTATTGCTTCTAAAGATGAATAAACGTCCTGCAAATCGAGTAACTCGCACTCAGAGCTCCGCACGTTTCACCGTGAAGAGCGTACACTCGATGCGAGTCATTCGATTCGATTTTGGAAACTCGCACTAAGCCTACTGCACTACTTCTCTATATTCTCTATAAGTGTGGGAAAGGAGAAACCCCATTTTGGGCCTAAGCGTTACACGAATAGGATATGTACCAAAAAATTCGTCTATTTTGCTTGATTAACCTATTGAAATCTTAGCTTCATTGACAATGGCCAAGTGTAGAAAATAAGTTGAATTCAATTTTTTGTTTTAAACAATCTTTGTAAACATCTGCAACACTCATTTCAATATACGTAACTAGCTCCACAAAGGCGCGGATTAGAATTAGAGCATCCATAAAATAGGATCGATTTAGTGGAAATCGAGTATAAAAAATAATTAATACTCTTTTGCTTTAGGATAAATGACTGCTTTTATAGGTATTTTAATCAATGTAAATAGAGTATGCCCATCGAATCGTGACACAACTACTTACAATGGCGGCAATTCAAAATATCTACAACTGACAACATCAAATATAGCATGAAAGGGTAGTTTTGCATTTTTATATTAATGTGACTATGCCATAGAAAAACACAAATGTATCAAATCGTGTTATGTTATCTTTAATGTTGCCAACTGAAGATATTTTGGATTGCTGCTATTTAGTTGTGCCATGATTCGCTGGCCAGACTATAAACTTAATCTCATTGAATAACGTAACGTAAAGCACCAAAATCTACTAACAAAAATCATTAAAAGAAATAAATAACTGTGCCATTTAGTTATGACACGAAAACTGCGGCAATTCAAAATATTTTCTACTGGCAATCTTAAATAACATGAAAAAGTCGATTTGGTACTTTGAGTTTTTCTATGGTGTAGTTACATTAATAATTTTACTGGTGGTAGGATCTCTTGTGAGTCCGCGCCTCCCGCCCGCCTATTTTTGCCGTAAAGCAGTAATGCGTTTCGGTTTGAAGGGCGGGGCAGCCGTTGTAACTATACTGAGACCTTAGAACTTATATCTCAAGGTGGGTGGCGCATTTATGTCGTAGATGTCTATGAGCTCTAGTAACCACTTAACATCAGGTGAGCTGTGAGCTCGTCGATGGGTATCTAACCTATAAAAAATAAAAATAAAAAAGGCATGAAATAAAATTAAATGAAATGTGATGAGATAATATGGGAGCGCGTAATGATTTATATTTTTTTTAAAAAAGTTATCATATAAATATAGTATTTCATATAAAAAAGTTTTCATAAAAATTAAAATAAGACTGACCTAAAGGTCTTAGTTACCAGGTCATAAAATCCCTTAAAAAAATCATTTCGTGCGCAGCGCGTTTCGCATTACGTTGTTTTTAATTTTTGGCTTTCGTTCGTTTTCGTAAACAACCTAACGCGCGATTTCTCGTAACAGGTTCCATTTTTATTTTAAAGCAACCTGTTGCTGCAACAGGTTTCATAAAAAATTACTCATCTTTAGTAGGAAACAGCCTCAAAAGTATCGTTTTTATTAAAATATCTCGAACAATAAACATAACCTAAAATGTAAACATTGTCTGATTTTACCAATTTGGCCATTGCTGGGAGACCTGAAAATTGGGCTCATGAAACCTTCTTAGCTATTGTAACTTATGCCCAAATTCTAGCACTGTAACGCCAGGCCCAAGTTTGTATGGATTTCGGGTTTGTCCTTTGATACTTCTCCGTCCGCCCAATTTTCGTAAAAAGGGGTACAACATTTTTGCTTTACGTATTACTTAAAATGTAGGTTCTTAAATAATAATTCATAAGTGTTTTGAAATATAAAACTAATCTTAAATTTTTTAGTTATACCACTTCCATTCTAAGGGTGCTATTTCGTAAACAAACTTTGCCGCAATGGCGTAACCTTTAAGATACACGAAAACTGCCCAGCATAAACATATTTTTTTAGTAACTTTTAGAAGTATTAGAATTAGAAGTTTATTATAGAATTTATTTAATTGTAATTACATATTTAGACATACTTAACATAATTAATCTTGGAATAGGTAATTATTACAGCTTTTTTTTAATTAAAGAATTAATCTTTTATATAGGTTTAATCATTTACATACCCGTTGAACATTTATAAAATGATTGTTGTACAGTAAGGAACGAAATAAGTCTGAAGACTTACCGGTTCTCCTTCCTTCCACTGCCTCGCGCTCCCTGGGCTCAGCGTCGTTTCCGGAGGTGGGACCGTCTGTCCCTTGACTGGTACACGATGAACAATTGTCGCTGGTTCTAATGGTTACGCGTGACTTGCGTTGGATAATTTTTGTTGTTTGTAATAAAAGAATGTCTGCCGCGGAACGCGTGTGCTAAGTTACTATACGACGGCGATCTCTGCCCGTAGGCTTGGAGGGGTTGCTCAGCAAGCTTCGGGTTGGCTAGTCGGCCGTCTACAGGCAAGATCGAACCTTACTGCACCCAGGTTAAGATTTGTGTTGTCTTGAAGATGTATTGCCTAATACTCGATATTAATAAAAATATAGAAACACGAAAAATCTGTTTCAGACGAAACAATTGTATTTACGATAATAGTGTTGATGATCTTCATTAGGTGGCCCAAATATACTAAAATTATTACGAGATTCCATCCTTATTTAATTTTATAAATGTGTAAAAAAGCAAAATTATTATTACATTGTTCAAATTTCTATATAATTTATAAATATATATCTGTATGTATATATGTGTAAATATGTATATGCATGTGTGTGTGTGTGTGTGTGTGTGTGCGCGCGTGCGTGTGTGTTTGTATATATATTTCAATAGCTAGGTACACAGTGTGCAATTCATTTCGAAATTATTCTTGTCCATCTAATGGTTGTCTGGAAGAGATCACTCTTAGCGATAAGACCAAGAATTGTACCCTTTTTTTTTGTTAATATTGTTTCGTAATAATATTTATTCATTTTGTTTATACAATAAAGAATACTCTATCTCACTCTCTCTCTCTCTCATCAGACAACTCTAAAAAAAAGCAATGATTTAATAAGAATTAAATGAAAAAGCAAAGAATTAATATGTATTTACAAATAGCTAGACGTCTATAAAATTTTCTAACCGAAAATATATATGTGTATAAACCATTAGAATAGATAAAACCTTAAAAAAGACATTATTATTAAAAACGAAAGAAAAAAATCTTGATATTGTATTGGTTTCACGGCAAAATTTTTAGTGACTACATACTTAACTTGCTTGAAAGTGAAGAAATACTCTCAAAATCCATTAATTTGTAACTCGCACTCGCACATACATTAATCGAGAGGCTCATTTCGGTAAAGCTATTCGATACATGAGACAGCAACATAAACAAACCTTCTTTCTCCCACAAAATGAGATTCATAAGCTTACCACTAGGTGGCACTGATACAAACTCACACAAATTAAACATAACATTAACATCGACTGAGTAATTAAAAAAACTCGCACTAAGCACAGGTACATTACCCATTACCCGACTAATTATAAATATCGTTAGAAAGCTTGGCATTTCAATTAAACGCCTTAAAAAAAACCTTACGTGCTACCAATATAAAAGAAAAAAATTACGCTTCTCAAGATGAATAAACGTCCTGCAAATCGAGTAACTCGCACTCAGAGCTCCGCACGTTTCACCGTGAAGAGCGTACACTCGGTGCGAGTCATTCGATTCGATTTTTGAAACTCGCACTAAGCCTAACAGAAGCAAAGGGGTTTTGAACAGTATTGTCACTTGCAATGAAAAATGGACTCTTTTTGATAATTG
This sequence comes from Bombyx mandarina, assembly GCF_030267445.1. Taxonomy (NCBI): domain Eukaryota; kingdom Metazoa; phylum Arthropoda; class Insecta; order Lepidoptera; family Bombycidae; genus Bombyx; species Bombyx mandarina. The sequence goes on along the minus strand of NC_143219.1, from coordinate 16,541,724 downwards.
TAAGCAGTCACTATGTTGATTAGACGGTAGTTCAACATCTCGACACCATGACATGTCCTTCTTCAAACGAGGCTTATGGAGAGTATTAAGCGGTAGGCAGCGGTTTGGCTCTGCCCCTGGCATTGCTGAAGTCCATGGGCGACGGCAACCACTCACCATCAGGTGGGCCGTATGTTCATCTGTCTACAAGGACAATAATATAGACATATATATATATATATATAACTATAGTAATTAGGTAATAATTTTAATTAAATACTTTGTAATAAACTTTTGCGAAATGAGCTTAAGAAATGATTGACATTTCAGACACAATATGTAGACGAATAGAATTTCTTGGTGAACTTCTTCTCAGACTTCTGAGATTTTTTCAGGATAACGTGAGTCGTAATGTGTAATGTAGAGTGCAGCTCGACAAGCTCACATTGCAGATGCGTTTCAATACATTCATTGCTTATTTATCTGTCGACGTTGAACTTCAGAGGTTTACTCAACTAATATTCAAAATAAAACAACAAACAATCCACTACATTTATCAATTTATTTGAATGTAATTGTACAATTCACTTCTCTTTGCAGTTATCGGGCGGAGGCAGGGGGATCCCCGGCTCCGCCTCCCCCCGTCCCCTGCCCGGGACACTTGTTATAGCGAATTGCGCAATCTTAGGATCAAAGAAACAGGAGCACATTATATTTTTATTTGATTTAATTATGAATTGATATTACAATTTGTAAGTCTGTATCAAACTGAATGTGACATTAGATCGTCAACGCATCGTCAAGTATGTGGGGGGGTGCTAGTGTGGCGCGTCACGCTTGGCGCCGCTGAGCAGCACGTAGGGCGAGCGCGTCTCCCGCTGCTTGTCCTGCAGCATCTGCAGCGTGCCCAGCGGAGTGTCCGTCGAGCTCATCTTCTTCATTAGCTGTGGCGCAGCAGACACAGGCAAACAGTGAACGAGGGAGCGTGGAACTTGACTAATTAAATAAGTGACTGACGTCGTGTTGCGGGTGAGCTCCCGTTAAACAATTCTTTTTTAAATATCATTTTGGCTTTTAAATTACTTTTCTTAAGAACGAAAATTTGGATATTTTGTAATAAGTAATTCATAAAATTATTTATTGACAACTCCAATTCTTTGCCTATAGAATAAAATGAAGTGTCGGAGGCACTGACCCCCTCCTGCACGGCCTTCTTGATGCGCTTCTCCTGCTTGTTCTTGCCGGGGCCCTTCCCATGGAACTTGTGCGACAGGTAGCGGAAGGCCTCCTTGGGCGCGAGGGGACGCCCGTCGTCGTCCACGTAGTCCAACTTCACGGTCGGGCGGAAGTTGCTCTTCTCCCTGAAGTCGGTGAGCGGCCCCGAGTAGCCGCGCTCCCGCCGCCCGTGCTTGTCGTCGTCCCTGCGCAGCGTCAACTTCATCATTTTAAGAGACGACATTGTAAAGTCTTCAGTGTGTTTAGTGCGAGTTTTAGTTGGATAGCGTAAAAGTTAGCTTATATTTGTATGGAATGGGATCGTTTGCCGTTAGGGGTGCTGTTCAAACATATAAAATTGGGTTAACGTTAGAAAACTCGCACTAAGCACACTTTTGCGGACAAATATATACTTTCAATTCAACGATGACCTTTAACAGAGCGCAATAATTGTGAGCTCACACGGTGTTTGCTGCAAATGGCAATACTATAAGCGCATTTAATTTTGGATTTTTAAGTTGAAAGTAATAGAAGAGATGTATAGAGTGCGGTTACGTGTAGGTCTTGTCCTCGATGGAGTAGTGCCGCGCGGCCAGCGAGTGCGCGGCGGGCGGCGCCGGCGCGGCCCCCGCGCGCTGCAGGTAGCCCTTGCTCAGCGCCAGCCGCAGCGCGCCCGCCACGCCCGCGCCCAGCGCCGGCTCGCCCGCCAGCGCGCCCGCGCCCGACCCTGCCCCGGAACATGCATTTAACAACAAGGGTCGCTTCTCGCCCCGCCATTTAGGTTACTTCAAATCAAAGTTTATTCGAGAGCAGAAATTTTTTTTTAGGTGCACTACCATACTCTGCAGCCGCCCTGGTCTCGGGGCAGCGCAGTGTGATGACATATGCACTAATTAAGAGTCGGCCTGGACGTGCCGACAGTTACCCGCTTTAAGGTCGGCCGGCTTCTCGCTGTCAACATCCACCCTGCTCCAGGCCCCGGAGGCCGCCTCCTCCACGTCCATGTCCGGGTTGTGTTCCTGTGCGTCACCAATTAGAATGAAGTTGTGATGTGTGATCATGATTTTTGTATTGAAGCAAATAAATGTAATACGAGAAAACGATGCAACGAGATCGTGTAAATTCAGCTGGAGACGTCTCGTGAGCCCGCACGGGGAGACACGGGGAAGCACGGGAAACTGTCATGCGTTTCAGTTTCAAAAATTGGGGAAGCTTATGAAGGCCACGCGTGTATCGTCCGGCCGGCTGTCCGCAGCAGCCCGTGGGCAGCACTCACCGGCGAGTGCGGGTTCTGCTTGGCGAAGTACGCCGGGGCTTCCCCGAGGGTCCGGCAGAACTCTGCGGTGGCGTCGAACAGCATGCCCTCCGGCCCCGCCTCCACCTGCTCCTCCTTCACGCGCTCCAGGAGTTCTTCCACCTGAACCGAACCAAGTTTTAGAACTAAACCTATTTACGACATCAGGCACTCAGTACAACAACAAATAGAGTCAGGCGGGTGTAGCAGGTGACCCTTCACGGCAAACATTTTACTATCGACAGTTGTTTATCTAATAAATATTGAAGTGAAAACTTCTTTAGAATCGTTGTGATTTCAAACCGGATGCAACGGAAAAAACGACAGGTGAGAGACACAAATACAAAAATGTGTAGGATGAAGCCAGCAAAGAATGAGACAGAAATATACATACTATTTAATACAGCGCCATCTGTGAGATTTTTTAATACTAACGTGTGTATGAAAGCTCTTGTAGTGAATTTTAATTTAGGATTATGCGTGAAATTAAAATATCAATTCACAGAGGGCGCTACCTTACAATTATTTACTAATGACAAAATTTTACATATACTTAAGACGTTTAGGATAATTGTATTTTAATTTTGGAAGGTTTCACTTCTACCACGTGTGAATTGCACACATGTTTTTTTTTCTTCTTATTTTTTTTTTTTTAATGACTTTCAAATATTATTACCAGTGAACCTTTGAATCTATGAAATATATAAGATACCTTAGGCACAGCGGCATCTTGCACCTCCTTGAGCCTGAGGCGGCGCGCCCTGGCCAGCGCGGCGTGCAGCTCGGTGTCGGGCTCCGTCTCCTCCTCGTCCACCACCAGCGCCGCGGCCCCCGCCCGCACGTCTGCGGAGGGTACGACAGGTCGATTGATAACTAGTTTTTAGGGCACAGCCCGCTTTTATTTACATTTTTAGGTCGATAAGGAACAGGATTGTTGTAAGGTTTCAAATAATCAGAATTATGTAAATTATAAAAAATATGTATGTTATGTATCGAGTTTTTTTAAAGAACTTTAATAATTCATTAGATGCGGACGAGCAGGGCGCGCCGACACTATAGCGACAAACTATTCGAAACGGGGCTGAAATAATATGATGATCATACAAACGTGAGATTAAACTACTACAAAAGACTGGTGGACGCGTCAAACCTGTGTCGTCGGTGTCGAGGGGCGCGGCGGCGGCGTCGTACGTGTCCGCGTCGATGGGCTCGTCCTTGGGCTTGGTCCGCATCTTGCCCTGCACACAAACACACACGTACACACGGGTCCGCCCGCGCCGGCGCGACGCTCGACGAGCGGGGCCACTGACCTTTCTCTTAGTCTTCTTGAACTTGGCTTGGATCTCGTGCTGGTCCATGTAGTCGGCTGCGAGCTGCGGCTGCGGCAGCGCAAGCGACTCCATGCGACGAGAGGCGGGGCCTTGCGCGAGCTGCACATACACAGTTACGTTAACGCTCCGCCACGTGGTGTGACGCGGCGTGGCGCGACGCGGCGTGGCGTGACGCGGCGTGGCGTGACGCGGCGTGGCGCGACGCGGCGTGGCGTGACGCGGCGTGGCGCGACGCGGGCCTCACCAAGAGCTCTCTGCGCCTGTGAGCGTCGAGAGAGGCTTCGTCCCCTATGACGAAGCCCTTGTCCTTGTCGAGTCCGTCGGGCTGGATCTGCTCGTCGTATTTGGAGAGTACGGAGCGTCGGAAGCCGAGGGAGGCCTGCAGCTCGGCCTCCTCGTCGTAAGCCTGGTAGCCGGCGCGCGCCTTCTTGCGTTCTTCCACGTTCTGAACAAAACCCATTATATTATTTATTATGGTATCTCACTGACTGATGTATGTAAGTAAAATAGTAAAAACAGTTATCTTACCTTCTTGTATCGCTCGTTGTCAACAATATTGACATTGATGAGCACATCCTCTGGGTCTTCAGCTAATATTTCTTTATCAGCCAACGTTAGAATGGTTTCACGTTCATCTTCCAACTGTACAGATTATAGATCTATTAATACAGATTTTTTGTTACATGTAGTATTTAGAACTAACATGTGTGGTCGCCACGAGATTAGAAATCGTGAAACGAAAATAATCAACGCGTGATTGAAATGCTCAAAGTTAGAACCAACCTGTGATTAGTACAGAACTAAATTATTTAGCATTTTATTAAATTTTTTGGATGACCACAAAATCAAATAGCCAGCTAGTATTCCCATTAATGTGTGGGGGAGTGACAAGGTGTGTGTACCGCGTCGAGCTGGTGCGCGACCCGCAGCCCCCGCAGGCTGGGCGCGCGGTAGGGGGCGGGCGCGGGGGGCGCGCGGGGGGGCAGCAGGGCGGACACGCCGAACGCCGCGTCCATCTCGTCCAGCATGGCCGCCTGCGTACACACATGCTTCACATTAATATCTTATGGTGTCTCTGTGGTGTTTAGGTCATGGATCAAACTGATAAAACTATTGATTTTTGATTTTTGTTCTCAGCAGCTAAAAAATGCATTTATTGTATGCTCACCCTTTTTGCAGCTTCTTTCTTCTGCGTCTCTATTGCTCTGGAGCGCTTCACCCAGGTTGACGCGTCATCGTCGTCAGACCCTTCACCGAGTAGGGTAGTCTGTAATCTAAATGAAATTATGCATTATATTACAAAAAAAATTGATTAATTTCCAGTTTATTTCATTTGGTTTTTATTATGATGATCATTTATTCAAACAGTACTTATTCCTCAATATAATGTAATATTTTATCGTTTATTACAATAATATCAAAAAATTAAAGCCAATCAATGGAACAAAAATATAGTATTTCATACTTCTCTTCAATATTCCTCTTCTCCTTCCGCTCTTTTATTTTCTCTTTGAGTTTTTCTGTTTTCTTCTGTTCAGTGATATTAGTAGCCGGCTTATGGTAGAACTCGCCAAGGTCATCTTTGAATTTACCATCATCTGTGAATGGATAAAAACCATAGTAGAACTCACACTTAAACAGCAAGTTTTAGTTAGTGATCGCGGTCGGAAGACAACTGTGAACACAATATTAATAAAAGCTATATGTACCTTGACGTTGATTTGTTAATGACTTTAATATAATACGTTAATTTATCAACGCAATAAAAAAGAATTTAAAGTTCCTCAGTGAAATTATTTGTTGTTTTATTTATTTATTAGAGCTTGACACTTGTAATAAATTCCACTACATGGACAGATACAGATCAATCTATTTAAAAGTTTGTAAGCAGTGGGTAATTTTGTTATAATATACCTATTAAATTTATCTTATGAAAATATTAACCTGGACAATTTGTGTAAAATAATGACTAAAACCATATAAAAATGGCAAAAAATCAGAATTTTATTTTGTTTGTTTATTCTTGGCAAAGATAACACTACAAATTCGTTATGCGTGATATAGTCTGTACATTAAATAAAATACAATATATTAACACAATAAAAAAAATAAAAAAACATTACAAAAGCGATAAAAATACATTACAAACCAGCAGGTTTCTCATTGACTTCAAGTGGTTTAAGTCCAAGTTTAGCTCGTAGACGATTGGTCTCTTCAATGGACAAGCTCTCTTGTGCTCCACCACTCTGTGTTTGTACTGGAGACTTGGTTTTCTCACGTTCATACTCAACACTCTTGTCCCTATAAAAAGTAATAAAAATAGTTCGTAATGTAATTTCAAGATAGATAAGCTAACAAACCTACCCAGTGGAATTATAATTATAATAATACTTATGTTACCCATCAAATTGTGTATGATTAGATAGACACAGAAAAGAAGATGTTACTAATCATTGCAAGGTCATAAATAAGTACAAGAGTTCAAGAAGTAGTCACTTCAGTCAATGTTCAGTTTAGTTTATTACCCTTCAGATTCATTTTTCTCTGGCCGATGCAAAGCACGCATGCGGCGATCCCGATCTTCACTGTCTCCTCGAGAATGGTTAGTTTCGTCATCTTTCAGCTGATGCGAGTCGACAGGCACTTCTTGAACTGTAACAAACAGATATCTGGTGTTTAATCCTAATTTATAAATCTCAATTTCTTATTGTGGACAGATTATAATGTAACAACATTCGTTTTGTATTATTTCAGCATAAAAATCATTTCGTGGTGGCAGATATAAGTGTATACAAACAGATAAAAGTCTGTTAATTATGTTGTTTTGTATCTATGTATGTATGTATGTTTTTTTATTTATGTATCTATGTTTTGTGTATACTATATATATATATACTATGTGTAGACTATACTATACTGTACTATGTGTATACTATATTGTATTAATTCTACTGTGTTGAAGTAAAACTTTACTTCTAATGTTGTAGCTGTAATCAATGTTCAGCTGATTTTAAACACATTAGTGATGTGTAGGCTGGCTGGTTTGCCTTTATAAATTAATGCAACCTTTTGATTAAGAAGTAAGGAGGATGGGAATTTGAGTTGGTCATAACAAATAGAAAAAAGAAACAAACATAGATATAGCGACAGTAAGAATAAACAATAAAACTGCAGTATGAAGTACTAAGCACAGAACAGAATCAAAAACCTATTCCAATGAATACTGCAGGACAATAAGGATAATTTCTAGCTAAAAATAATTACTTGTTGTTTTAGTGAAATTTCTATTTCAACAACCCACAAGTTAATACGCAGAAAGCCCGCAACCAGACTCAGTTTATAAGAGAATGTGGATTTCACAGGTCACATGATCTTTAATTAAATACACTGCTTACAGAGCATAAAACATATTAAAAATATGACATTTTAAAGGTTTTTTTAGTGGCATAATGTTCATTCACTGGGTTCGTCATTTATTTTTGTTTTAAAGAATAGTCCTTGCAAACCTTAGTAGTACAGTACAATGGTCGTTTTCCTACATTTCAGTTGATAGTTGTAATGTTTGGACAGACAAGTTTAGCTGGTTTGATATGATTTACTACAGTCCGCAGGCACCACAATGTAACTGCGACTTAAGACATGATGTTGAATTTTAGCTGTGCTGTGATAAAAGCATACTTCAAAGCTAGACTAGGTTTCTTTTAAATTTGTTTTTATTGTAATTATTAGGTGCTGGAAGTTGTCATTGTTTTCAAACATTTCTGATTAATGTTTGTCTCTTTTATTGTTTCTTTCTAGAGGAAGTTTCATTTAGAATTAATTGATACACTATACGTAGAAGTATGATATTGGTACTTTACAATATAATTATTGGTGATAAATTGTTAGTACATTGTAGTTCATTTTGTTTCCTGTATTATTTTCTGCAGCAAAAACAACCTTACTCAAATCAGGAACCTTCCATCGTTTTATAAAATACCTACCTCTTAATGACGGAGCGAGGGACGCGGTGGCCGAGCTCCAGTGCCACCGGGTCTGAAATAACGAGCAGACAGTGTGCCATTATCTTGTCATAATTAATAACAGCCAGTTCTGTTGATGACCTATGCAATTCATTATTTAAATCAAACAAACGGTTTTGTTTGGATTTACGAGTTAGGATGTGAATCCGTATTTCATAGTTTTGAAACGTGGTTTTTTGGCACATATGATCATCATCAAAGGCTGGCGTTTGTTAGCTTTATCGAAAGTGTTGTTACTGACCGTCAGGGGAGCGCTCTCGCTTGCGATCTTTATGTTTCCTATGCCTTTTTCGTTCACGTTCTTCACCTTCGAGTGGCGAACGGGACCTACTCTTATGCTTCTTTTTCTTTGCTTCTTTCTTATGCTTTTTTGAACCCATTCTTGTTTCTTAAATAGTCTTTTATAACAAAATTATGGGTACAAAATATAAACTATAAAATATAAAAAAATCGTATTCTCGACAAGTGTTCTCTTTGTTTCAATAATCACAGACAATTATTATCATAGATACTACGTAGTACCGGTAAAATGGGGCGATTAGGGATTGAAAGGCGAATCGGGAAAAAACCGGGAAAATCTTTCGACGCTCAATATAAGTTTTATATTCATTGCAAAATCTTCCATTTTTTTGTAGTTTAATAGTAGAATGTTGAAAGTTCACAAAACAACTCTGAATATGCATGTTAATATCTGCTAACTTATAAAAAATCGCGTTTCAAATTAACTGCCTGTGGTGGTAATTATTTTAGTGCTAGAAACTTTGCTCTCTTTTATTTATTTGATATTAATAGAAGACGACTATGATTTATAAACGTTATTTAGTGTTTGAACCAGCATATATATTAAAGGTAAGTCTTAGTTGTTATTGGTTTTAATGTATTTGATTAAATAAAAGTACATGTAAAAATCTGTTGTTTTTGGGGATATTGGGGACGTCTTAGGTACAAATAACAACGAAAAAGGGGTCAATTGGGATGAGAATACGTGAAATGGAAACGACTTAAATATAAATAGGTACAGGTTTGTAGGGTTGTCTATGTAGTTATAACAATATTTTTTAAATTTGTTGGTAAAAATCTGGTTTATCGAAGCGAAATTGGGAATAAGTCTTTAGTTGAAATAGATAAGCATTTTAATATAAGTAAGTCGATTTTGCAGAGACATGTAACAAGATCAATGAAATCTCAAGGTGGACAAAAATGTCTAAGTAATACATAATAAAATATTTAATATTTGTTCAGAGTGGGGGTATTCATTTGATTAATCCATGGAATAACCGACACACCTAATCTCTTAACCCAGATAGAAATATCAGCCCCTAAGTACTTACCAAGAACGGAGAAATATAAACCGTTTCTAAGAAAGCCCACTATATATGTGTAAATATATATATATATATATATATATATATATATATATATTTTGTTGTTACTGCACTGTCGATTGCACCTATAATTGAGGTGATGTCTGCCATGTACTTTTGTCAGTTTTTCAATTTTTTTTATTGATGATCACTTTGTTGGTGCAACTAAATAAATAAATAAATTAAAACTATATATAAAAATAAAAGTAGTGCCAACCCTAGCAAATTTCTCATTTCGTCCCAATTAACCGCAATTTTCGGGTAAATAGGGATTACACCTATTTTTGCATTTTTTGCTTAAACTGGAATGCTAGTTGCATAATTTTAAATTAGATTGCAAAGGTGCCCCCAAGACTCAATCATTTTGATCCTGATATAGCATTATATACATCAACAACTACCTTAAAATTGCTCATAAAGTTGGAATTTGTCCCTAATCGCCCCATTTTACGGTACGTAGTGAAATAGTGCGCCATTTTATTTTGCCAAATATAGTCTGAATACATTTGTGGTCCTATATCTATTCGTGTCTTACAAATGAACAAACTTATAAAGCTATTTCTATTATGCAGTTAAACACGTTTCATAAGGAACAAAAAACAGACCTGGAACAAGAAATGCCAGTGACAGCATTGACAAATATATAGTAGTAGTTTTACTTTTCCAACTGGAAAGGCAAAGATGTCATACCATACCGCCTGATCTTTTATAAATTTATTTAATGTTTTATATGAAAAATGATAGAAATGAAATGAAATGAAGTTGATTAATATGAAACATGGCATGAAATGAAATGAGATAAGATGAGATAATATGGGATGAAATATAATCTCAGTGAAATGGTGGTCATTTACTAAGACTTTTTCAGTAGACTTTTTGGAGGATCCCGAGAAGTTACGTCCAGCGGCTTTGTTTTATTTTCTTACATTTGTGCATTTTCACAGATACTAAACAGTAAATAAACCACCGTTATTATACATTTAAACCTGAAGAAACACTAAATAGACAAAATTAAACAAATCACATAACTTCACTCCTCGCGCTCCCGCCAATAACCAGATATTTGTAATAAACTAAACATTTCAAAGACAGATAGATACAATAGGTACCGAATTTGTGGTAGCATTAATTTAGTTTTTCCAATTATTTTTAGTATAAGGCTTGAATTAAGCCTTCTCGGAGTTTAAAACCTGTGAAGCTACCGACCAAATTAAGTTAATTACATTAAGTTGTTACTGGAGCCGATAGACATGAACCATGTAAGAAATGAGTTCTAATTCCCAGTGTTCACAGTACAATGAATGAACGATGAGAAACGCTTATCTGCTTCACGGTAGAAATGGGCAGGGCGGTGGTAAATGTGGCGGTGGCGGATGAAATTGCTCAGTAGGCCGACGGTCCTGTTGCTATTATTCGGAACTTGTATTTAGGAAAGCTTGTCTTGAAAATGTTAGTGAGATACAGGTATCTCTCAATTCAGTTTCTATAAGCATTAGGTACCTGTTTACTTAAGAAGGTTTAGTATATAGAAGATTACAAGTCCTTTTTCCTAATACAATACCCTATTTTAGACAGCTTTGTGGCTTCGAAACCATCGGTTGTGTCGTATGAGGTCGAGCGTTGTCGTGTAGGAGCAGCGGGGACGTGCGATTGACAGTCTGGCCGGGGATTTGCGAGCTTCTTTTTTTTATTATTGCTTAGATGTGTGGACGAGCTCACAACCCACCTGGTGTTAAGTTGTTACTGGAGCCGATAGACATGAACCATATAAGAAATGAGTTCTAATTCCCAGTGTTCACAGTACAATGAATGAACGATGAGAAACGCTTATCTGCTTCACGGCAGAAATGGGCAGGGCGGTGGTAAATGTGGCGGTGGCGGATGAAATTACTCAGTAGGCCGACAGTCCTGTTGCTATTATTCGGAACTTGTATTTAGGAAAGCTTGTCTTGAAAATGTTAGTGAGATACAGGTATCTCTCAATTCAGTTTCTATAAGCATTAGGTACCTGTTTACTTAAGAAGGTTTAGTATATAGTAGATTACAAGTCCTTTTTCCTAATACAATACCCTATTTTAGACAGCTTTGTGGCTTCGAGACCATCGGTTGTGTCGTATGAGGTCGAGCGTTGTCGTGTAGGAGCAGCGGGGACGTGCGATTGACAGTCTGGCCGGGGATTTGCGAGCTTCTTTTTTTATTATTGCTTAGATGTGTGGACGAGCTCACAACCCACCTGGTGTTAAGTTGTTAGTGGAGCCCATAGACATCCACAACGTAAATGCGCCACCAACCTTGAGAATAAGTTTCCCTACCCTTCAAACCGAAACGCATTACTGCTTCACGGCTGAAATAGGCAGAGTGGTGGTACCCACCCACACGGACTCACAAGAGGTCCTACCACCAGTAATTACGCAAATTATAGTTTCATTTTTTATTACACGATGTTATTCCTTCACCGTGGAAGTCAATCGTGAACATTTGTTGAGTACGTATTTCATTAGAAAAATAGGTACTCGCCTGAGATTCGAACACCGGTGCATCGCTCAATACAAATGCATCGGACGTCTTATCCGTTAGGCCACGACGACTTCAACTTGGGCTTCTCTACCATTATGTCCAGCTCACAGTACACACTAATAGTGCTGGTGTCATTTGATAAGGAGCTGTGGTATATTGTGACCATGACTTTTTTAGGGGTACGCTTTCATTTGGGACATTGTCTATGTGCTGAAACAGGGTCTAAGCAACCACTTACGATTAACAATAAAAATCCAGTTTTCATCATAAGTGATAAAATCGGGAGAGTGAAAACACGATTCCTTTGTTTCTGTGTCTGTTAAGCAACACAAGGTACACCTTAACGTTTAACGTGTGAATAAATTAGCTTGGATACAGTTCCAGAGTCTATATATCACTAACCACTGCCCTATTAGTATTCAATCCTTAAATCAAATGCCTTTTTTGGCACAATTGTTGAATACTTACTTGTTGGTTGAACACTTACTTTTTCAAAGATGCAACTGCCATTCAGGTGAATTTAATTTTAATTTATATATTATTTAAGAAAAGGTAATCGTATGGCCAAAAAGACTGGGTACGAAAATAAGGACAATGGTCATAAGGTAAACAGGGAGCGTTCTTTAAGACTTGATGGATCCATTATTTCTCTTTGAATTTGATTTCCTAAAATCGAATTTCAATTTCACTTGCAATATACCTAGTCAGGTCATAAGTATTGTCACACAGTAAAAACTTTTCTTTTAGAATGCTGGCCACAAAAAAGTTTATTGAATTCGAATTTCGAATTATTCATGAAAATAAAAATGTAAACTTTTAGAATTTTACTCATTTTTAAATATGGAGTGGACGCTTAAAGAAGACCGTGTTGCAGTTATTGCGTTGCATCGTTGCGGTTACGCGCCAATTCAAATTTTTAACATACTGAAAAATTTGAATATAACCAAAAGATTCGTTTATCGTACCATCAAACGATACAATGAAGACTCTAGTCTAGATGACAGGTCAAGAAGTGGTCGCCCTCGGTCTGTTAGGACTCCAGCAGTGATAAAAGCTGTGAAGGCGCGAATTCAAAGAAATCCCAAACGTAAGCAGAAACTGTTGGCCCTTCAGACAGGGTTAAGCAGAACCACGGTGAAAAGGGTGTTAAATGAAGACTTAGGGCTTCGGGCATATCGAAGAAAAACAGGACATCGTTTGAATGCTCGTCTAATGGACCTGAGACTGAAGAGATGCCGCGCTTTGTTGAAGCGGTACGCGGGAAAAAAATATCGGGAAATTCTTTTTTCGGATGAAAAAATTTTTTACCGTAGAAGAAAGCTACAACAAACAAAATGATAAGGTGTACGCACACCGTAGTGAAGAAGCGAGCAACCATATTCCGCGTGTCCAACGAGGTCATTTTCCATCCTCGCTCATGGTATGGTTGGGAGTTTCTTATTGGGGCTTAACAGAGGTACATTTTTGTAAGAAAGGTGTAAAAACGAATGCAGTTGTGTATCAAAATACAGTCCTGACGAACCTTGTGGAACCTGTTTCTCATACCATGTTCAATAACAGGCACTGGGTATTCCAAAAAGATTCGGCGCCAGCTCATAGAGCGAAGAGCACTCAAGACTGGCTGGCGGCGCGTGAAATCGACTTCATCCGGCACGAAGACTGGCCCTCCTCCAGTCCAGATTTGAATCCGTTAGATTACAAGATATGGCAACACTTGGAGGAAAAGGCGTGCTCAAAGCCTCATCCTAATTTGGAGTCACTCAAGACATCCTTGATTAAGGCAGCCGCCGATATTGACATGGACCTCGTTCGTGCTGCGATAGACGACTGGCCGCGCAGATTGAAGGCCTGTATTCAAAATCACGGAGGTCATTTTGAATAAACTTTAGTGTCATAAGAATCTATGTTTTGTTAAGTTCATTTTGGTATATGAATGGTTACATAATGAATAAACTTGTTTCAATTATTTTACATTAAACATGTGACAGAATTTATGACCTGACTAGGTATTAATCCTATTTATAATTAGATTAGTGTTTTCAAATAGTGAAATGTACTTAAAAAATTGTGAAATGTCGCTGAATAAAAACTTATTGGTCTTTTTAGAAATATCATTTAATGCAGTCTTTTATACAAACATAATAATATTGTAAAAAAATAGGTCCCATCAAAATTATTTGTAAATTATTGTAATTTTTATCGACATTTTTTCTTATGATAAAAAATTGGAATAGTCTACAATCATTTGATTCGATGTAGTCATTTATAAATTATATTTATTACAGTTGAGTTGCCGTGGAGGGTCGATTTTAGCTGCAACATGTTATCTTGAACCATAGACAAGTATGTATACAGATTGCATTTGAAGCATTCGCCGAAACGAGCACAATTTGACCTAATAGGAAAACAACGTTTTTGTATAATATTCATAGTGTCATGTTTGTTGGGCCCGCAAACATATCTAACTAGCGCAACCCGACAGCTGGAGTGCGTGACGTCACGTTGCGATAGGTCAGTACAGCGATTCATTATTTATGACCCTGAGCTGCCACAAGTCAAAAGGCTAAATACGTTCTTTCAACTATCTGTGACTGATGACTGATGAGCTTCCGGAAATATTCCCGGATATCCCGAATATATGAAAAATTAGGTTTTTTATCAGCTGTAAGTTTATGGGGTTTGTCTAATTGCAGTAGCTAATACTCATATATTTGATAGGTAGTTTTACACTTTTACTGACATGAATGATAATTTTCCGGCAGCGATCTGATCACAGATAGTAACACTCTTAGTATATAGGGAGTGGGAGTGAGTCGGGCGCACTTCGACTGACCTAGGTGGGAGAGGGACGGCACGCGTCCAGTGCTGCAGGTGCGAGTGAGACAGAGCATCCGCATACTCTGCAGTATGGCTTAGTAAGCATATCTAGCAATTGATCGATCCAGGTTTATAATAGCGGTTGCACTTATTAAACTACGTTTTATTATTGCGATAATTTGTAACAGTTATCCCCATTTCGGCTCTGGGAACGGTTCTATTACAACTTGTAGTAATTGTAAGTAATCATAACAATATTGAATCACAGAAATTGTATCATAACATCTAAAGTTTACAAACAGCGAGTTCGGACCGCACTTCACAACTCCATTATATTGCTTTTATTTATTATTGTTGTAAAAATACACTGAACTGGCGATATGCATGCAGTCTTAATGTTATTTGGTATCTTTGCTGGAAGACAAAATTGTTGATATTTTTACAGAAAGGGACCGCAGCTAGTCACGAGCTCCCAGTCGTACCGAACACGTGGGGAGCACACTAATAATTAGTTCGTTCTTATATCGTTACTGGCGAGCCCCGGTCCCCCGGGCCCACCGCCCCGTACTCGTTGGGCTACACACGGCGCGTTGAGAGGAGGCAGGGAAGGGGTCAGACGAGCGAGCATGTGGACCGGTGCGGACAGGTCCTGCGCGCTCTCCCGCGCGGCCCCCGTACCGTCCCCCGCGTCCCCCGTGCCGCCCCCGCGTCCCCCGCGCCGGCCCTGGTGGTGACGGTAGAGTCAGACGAGCGAGCTGGCGGCGTGCATGCGGACGGGCGCGGGCTTTCCCTGCGCGCTCTCCCACGCGTCCCCCGCGCCGTCCCCCGCGCCGGCCCTGGTGGTGACGGTAGAGTCAGACGAGCGAGCTGGCGGCGTGCATGCGGACGGGCGCGGGCTTTCCCTGCGCGCTCTCCCACGCGTCCCCCGCGCCGTCCCCCGCGCCGGCCCTGGTGGTGACGGTAGAGTCAGACGAGCGAGCTGGCGGCGTGCATGCGGACGGGCGCGGGCTTTCCCTGCGCGCTCTCCCACGCGTCCCCCGCGCCGTCCCCCGCGCCGGCCCTGGTGGTGACGGTAGAGTCAGACGAGCGAGCTGGCGGCGTGCATGCGGACGGGCGCGGGCTTTCCCTGCGCGCTCTCCCACGCGTCCCCCGCGCCGTCCCCCGCGCCGGCCCTGGTGGTGACGGTAGAGTCAGACGAGCGAGCTGGCGGCGTGCATGCGGACGGGCGCGGGCTTTCCCTGCGCGCTCTCCCACGCGTCCCCCGCGCCGTCCCCCGCGCCGGCCCTGGTGGTGACGGTAGAGTCAGACGAGCGAGCTGGCGGCGTGCATGCGGACGGGCGCGGGCTTGCCCTGCGCGCTCTCCCACGCGTCCCCCGCGCCGTCCCCCGCGCCGTCCCCCGCGCCGGCCCTGGTGGTGACGGTAGAGTCAGACGAGCGAGCTGGCGGCGTGCATGCGGACGGGCGCGGGCTTGCCCTGCGCGCTCTCCCACGCGTCCCCCGCGCCGTCCCTGGTGGTGACGGTAGAGTCAGACGAGCGAGCTGGCGGCGTGCATGCGGACGGGCGCGGGCTTGCCCTGCGCGCTCTCCCACGCGTCCCCCGCGCCGTCCCCCGCGCCGGCCCTGGTGGTGACGGTAGAGTCAGACGAGCGAGCTGGCGGCGTGCATGCGGACGGGCGCGGGCTTGCCCTGCGCGCTCTCCCACGTGTCCCCCGCGCCGTCCCCCGCGCCGGCCCTGGTGGTGACGGTAGAGTCAGACGAGCGAGCTGGCGGCGTGCATGCGGACGGGCGCGGGCTTGCCCTGCGCGCTCTCCCACGCGTCCCCCGCGCCGTCCCTGGTGGTGACGGTAGAGTCAGACGAGCGAGCTGGCGGCGTGCATGCGGACGGGCGCGGGCTTGCCCTGCGCGCTCTCCCACGCGTCCCCCGCGCCGTCCCTGGTGGTGACGGTAGAGTCAGACGAGCGAGCTGGCGGCGTGCATGCGGACGGGCGCGGGCTTGCCCTGCGCGCTCTCCCACGCGTCCCCCGCGCCGGCCCTGGTGGTGACGGTAGAGTCAGACGAGCGAGCTGGCGGCGTGCATGCGGACGGGCGCGGGCTTGCCCTGCGCGCTCTCCCACGCGTCCCCCGCGCCGGCCCTGGTGGTGACGGTAGAGTCAGACGAGCGAGCTGGCGGCGTGCATGCGGACGGGCGCGGGCTTGCCCTGCGCGCTCTCCCACGCGTCCCCCGCGCCGTCCCCCGCGCCGGCCCTGGTGGTGACGGTAGAGTCAGACGAGCGAGCTGGCGGCGTGCATGCGGACGGGCGCGGGCTTGCCCTGCGCGCTCTCCCACGCGTCCCCCGCGCCGTCCCCCGCGCCGGCCCTGGTGGTGACGGTAGAGTCAGACGAGCGAGCTGGCGGCGTGCATGCGGACGGGCGCGGGCTTGCCCTGCGCGCTCTCCCACGCGTCCCCCGCGCCGTCCCCCGCGCCGGCCCTGGTGGTGACGGTAGAGTCAGACGAGCGAGCTGGCGGCGTGCATGCGGACGGGCGCGGGCTTGCCCTGCGCGCTCTCCCACGCGTCCCCCGCGCCGTCCCCGCGCCGGCCCTGGTGGTGACGGTAGAGTCAGACGAGCGAGCTGGCGGCGTGCATGCGGACGGGCGCGGGCTTGCCCTGCGCGCTCTCCCACGCGTCCCCCGCGCCGTCCCCCGCGCCGGCCCTGGTGGTGACGGTAGAGTCAGACGAGCGAGCTGGCGGCGTGCATGCGGACGGGCGCGGGCTTGCCCTGCGCGCTCTCCCACGCGTCCCCCGCGCCGTCCCCCGCGCCGGCCCTGGTGGTGACGGTAGAGTCAGACGAGCGAGCTGGCGGCGTGCATGCGGACGGGCGCGGGCTTGCCCTGCGCGCTCTCCCACGCGTCCCCCGCGCCGTCCCCCGCGCCGGTCCTGGTGGTGACGGTAGAGTCAGACGAGCGAGCTGGCGGCGTGCATGCGGACGGGCGCGGGCTTGCCCTGCGCGCTCTCCCACGCGACCACCGTGCCGTCTCCGTAGCAGCCGAACAGAATGCTGTTGTCACTGCTATACGTTAAGCTGAAAACAAAAACTTTCAACTTTAAAATATATTATATGTATTTTATTTTATGTCGTGATTAATAGTGCAAACAGTATTGTGAGCAGTAGTAGAATAGTGCGAAGGTTACCTGAGCAGCGGTAGCTGGGCGACAAGCGGCGGCAGGGAGCAGACCGGCTGTAGATCCCAGGACGAGAACAGCCGCACCCCCCCGCCCCACAGCCCTACCGCCACACTGTTCACGCTGACCCCCTCTGGAGCCGTGGAGTAGCAGATGCTCGTCACCTGCTCTGATATCTTCACGCTACCTAGCAATAAACATACAACGTGCAACTATTAATGAAGAGATTTTTTCAGTATATAATCCAAAGACACAGTGTGTCACGTGGTCTCCCCCGCAGGTACTTAGTAAATACAAACTCAATTCTCTTATGCTTCCCCGGTACATTATTGCGAACAAATGTGTCGTGCTTTAAATGTAATATCGGGATTTTTTTCATGCAATTAGGTTAGGAGTAAATGGGAGACTATAGCGCCAGGTATCTGATGGTGCGGCGCGGATGCGATGCGATGTCGCGTCACTTACCAACAAACCGCCCGTTGCACGTGTGAACCCGTATCAAGGACTTGTATTTATGCGGTGCGTCTTTTTCATAAGTGTCGGCGGCGTGGTCGGGCTCGGGGATGTTCCTGGCCGCCCCCCCGCCGTCCGCCGGGGCGCTGCGGGGGGACAGCTCGTGCACCGTGGCCACGTCGCCGAGGGTCTCGCTTATCGTCGCCAAGGTCACCGGCAGCATGTCGCGGTTGGGCAGGGTTCGGATGTACGTCAACCTGCAATAGTAACGTTCAGATCTGCAGACGGAGGTCCGGTGCGGACGCGGCGTGGGCTCGTGCGATACTAACGTGTGCAGGTCCCAGAGCAGCACGGTGCCGTCCGCCGCGGCCGACAGCAGCAGCGCCTGGCGCGGCGCCGCGTGCAGGGCCCGCACGGCGCTGCGGTGCGCGTGCAGGGCCCGCACGCCCTCCGCGCGCACGCACAGCACGCGGCCCGACGCGTGGCCCAGCGCCAGCGTGCACGCGCCGCCCGCGCCCGCCACGGTGCTGCACACGGCTGTTATCTGCGACACACCGCGCTCCTTGTACACGGCTTAGATTTGCCTTTTAAATGTCAAATAGTACAGACCAACACACTATATTGTATGTGGTAGCGCCATCGATATATTACCACTAGATCCCGCGTAAAGGCGTCAAAAGTAACCTAACAAAACAGTGCTTAGATTCATATGAATCACTATTTTGCCTTCAGTGTCACGTCGACCGTCGAGTGGAACGATGCTAAAATGCGCTGTAAAAAGTTGTAAAAAAACACGCTTACAAACAGAAAACAACATGAAATTTAGTATTTTTGGTAAGTTTTGTAATTTTTACTATTAGATAGTGATTAACATTTGAAATAAATCAGTTATCCTTGCCAAATTAGCACTTCAAGAAATTAAATCCTATTATTTTGCTTCGCAGTTATTTCTTTCGTACACATAATAACGTTTACATGCGAGACAAGGATGAAATAGGGCTATTTCAGAACAAGTGTAGTGGAGTCACCTAATTTTTATTTTTTTTTATTGCTTAGGTGGGTGGACGAGCTCACAGCCCACCTGGTGTTAAGTGGTTATACTGGAGCGCATAGACATCTACAGCGTATTTACGCTGCCATTTGCGCATTTGCGCCACCCACCTTGGGATATAACTTCTAAGGTCTCAAGTATAGTTACAACGGCTGCCCCACCCTTCAAACCGAAACGCATTACTGCTTCATGGCAGAAATAGGTGGGGTGGTGGTACCTACTCTTGCGTACTCACAAGAGGTCCTACAAGCAGTAATTACGCAAATTATTTTGCGGGTTTGATTTTTATTACAGGATGTTATTCCTTCACCGTGGAAGTCAATTGTGAACATTTGTTAAGTACGTATTTCATTAGAAAAATTGGTACCCGCCTGCGGGATTTGAACACCGATGCATCGCTAGATACGGATGCAACATACGTCTATACAACGGACGGCGAAGTGAAATCTGTAAACTGGAATTTGTTTTTACATTTTTACAGATTTTCTCAAAATGATGTACAAAGAGAAAAGTGGCGGTCAGTAATAAAAGAAAAAAGAAGCGACGATTATTTCAAACCTAATTGCTCCAGTGTGGTTTGTGCAGACCATTTTACCGAATCTGACATGTATTTAATAAATAAAACAATTTGATGGGGATTATGTTGTTGTGATTTAAAAAGCTCTTATCCATTTTTCCCACCGATGTACAAGGTACAATATAGCTAACTCAGGTATAATAATAATCTATAGTCATACAATATTTGTTGTGAAACATAAGGAATTAAATTGAAAAAAATGAATGAATATGAATTAAAAAAAACATAATAAAAATAAATTACTCAAAATATTCTTACAAAAAAGTACAAAGTGCGACTCCGTAATACTCTGTTCGAAGCAGTAAAGTCTTAATATCGTAAGTTTAAAATGGCGTAAGTAAAATGCTATGCGTGTAAATTTTTGCTTTATTTTTAAGGAAATAAGGTTAAATTTGGAACAAAAGTTATTGTAAAAAACTATCTTTTTCTGTCATTCATGGCGTAAGGTCGTAAGTGAATGTTAAAACAATATAAACTTCACTTTATATCCGTGGGAAAAGGCATAGTTTAGGTTACAATTATTATACCTTTACATCGTTTTTCTCCACTTGATGGTATAGTCAGATTAGTTAGTCGATGCCATATTTGTGTTTGATTTTTGTTTGTGAGGCGTTATCTAGTGGTAATATATCGATGGGTAGCGCACAGCGACGACGCATCTGGGCTGAGTGAGTGTGTCCGGCCGTGCCCTGATTGTATCGCCGGCAGGCGTCGGTTTTGAGTTCAATACGTACCTGATCCAGTGGGTAGGACTGTAACAACGGTAAGTGGGGTTCGCGTCGACGCTTGATGCGCACGATGTTGTCTGAGTGACCCCACGATGCCAGCGCCAGGCCCAGGTTACCAGAGTCATCTGGAAATAACGACACCGCGGTTAGGTCCTTACCGAAACTGAAACTGACTACAGCGTGGGGTGACTCACTCACTAAGCTGCGCCATAAACATATTGTCATAGTCGGGAACGAGCGGTGGACAACAAAGCGAGGCTACATTTAGTTTGTACGAAACGAGTGAACTCACTGTGCAGAGCGAAGAGAGCCGTGGCGCGGGTGGCGACGGCGACGGAGCGCGCGTGCGGCAGCGCCAGCAGCGTGCAGGCGGCGGGCAGCAGGCGGCGGGCCAGCGGCGCGGGCGGCGCCAGCGCGGGCGAGCCGCAGTAGCGCCCCCAGCGCGCGCCCCGCACGCACGCGCTCACGGGCGGCGCGGCGCGGGGCGGCGCGGGGCCGGGCGGGGACAGCTCGCGCGCGGCGTGCGGGTGCGGCTGGCGCAGCAGGCGGCGCGGCACCTGTCCGTACGTGCGCACCATGGCGCAGGCCGCGCTGCGGTCTACCTCGTCCTCCAGCGCGTCGGGGTCGAAACCGTAGTAAGTCTGCGCGTCACATCATCAGTCGTCATTTGAAAAATCTCCAAAATAAAACTCATTCTGAATAGCGGTGACGCGCAGAACGATATGTTTGCAATGAACCAATGAACGAATAGAAGTGAGAAGTGCGATAGTTACGCAGGCCGGGAACACGTTGATGGCGTCGAGCGCGGCCGGGCCCGTCTGCTTGTGCCCGAACACCAGGTCGATCCAGTGCGGCAGGGTCTCGCTGACGTGCGCGGCCTCCAGCGCCTGGCGGTGCAGCAGCGTGAACAGCCGGGCGTCCGCCGCCCAGGGGGGCAGCTCCACGTCGTCGATTCCCTCCCCGCACTGACGTATGCCCAGATTCAGCCCTAGCACCATACACAGTTTGGATATCATTTTAAATAAAGTATATAAAAAAAATTTGGAAATCGATAACGCGTTTGTAAATTTCATGCGACAAGGTGACGCACGTCAAATGGATTTCTGAGAAACAACAGACTGACGGTGGCAGCCATCTCGCTCGGAGGCGAATAAAGGGCAGAGGGAGAAACAGTTTAACTTGAACCCTTCAAGTAAACGCGAGTGCATTTTGTCGTCGTTCTGAACCAAATGTTTAAATATTGAAAACATTAAAAACCTCACCTTCGTTATTGTAAAAAAGTTCCGGTAGATAAAATAGTTCAGGTATGAGTTCCTTGACGTCAGTGGGCGAATCCTTGGTGATGAGACGCCACGTGGTCGCCAGCGAGTGGAAGGTGCGGTCCGGCATGTCGAAGTTGTTGTCTGCGGACACAGCCGTGCGTCGAGTGAACAACCAGCACCACACTAGCGGTGGAGGCGGAGCGGCGGGGGCGGCTTACCTTGGTAGTTGAGGAACAGCTCGGTGAAGGGCGGCAGCCGCACCAGGTAGTGCAGCACGGCGCCCGAGTTGGAGTACAGGGACGCGTAGTGGTGCGGCAGCCGGGACAGCTGCGAGCTGCAGGCTTCGCGCCGGGCGGCCTTCAGGTCCTGAGCGGGAGTAGATGTTGGGGTTCAAGAGGAAGTTTGTAGAATTCCAAAGAGTAAGTATGTTGTTTGAGCACCTTTATTATGTTGGTTAAACACAGATTGTAACGTGTTTACGAGTGCGTGTTGCTAAATGCACTGCACCAAGAATGCAATAGAATAACCTGAGACCACATTGATGACGCACAGTGTGTCAACGTGTTGGTTAGGTATGTACAAACCATACAGTAGGGGTGGAGTTGTGTATTAGGTATATCTTTAACTTTTAAAGTCATCGGGGTGCGTTCCGAGGGTAAGACGCCGCCCCCGGCTCACTACTGTTCCGGAACTCACGCTTTTTAGTGCCCTCGAGGACGGGCTCTGGGATTTTCTGATCTGCGCCTGTAGTGTGCACACTGCGTGATGCACAGTATTATTTCATTGCATACAGAGAGACATTGTGCGGCCTAGCTGAGGTAAGAGAGCCGTTCCTCTGAGTCCGAGCTGCAGCAGTACGGTTTCCAAGAACATCACGGACGGGATTTTCGGTTGAGGAAAATATAATTTATTTTGTGACTTACATTATACGTGTTGATGTAGTGATGTTCCCTTTTCTTGTCCTGCACGGCCACCGGCCTGGAGAGGTCCCGGAAGGTGTTCGGGTCGTCGAGGTCTAGTATCTTGGAGGTGTAGTCGGCCAGCACGAAGGGCAGCACCGGGTACTGCATGAGGTCGTTGTAGGAGCGGCCGCCGAGACCGTTGAGGCGCATCAGGTACTCCCAGTTGGTGATGCTGCCGCTGCGCCACTGCGCCATCGCGTCCGCCAGCGTGTCCGCGTCCACCCTGCGCACGTCGCTCAACTACACTCTCCGGTCTGGCTTGTCGGGTGTGAGACTCGCACAATATTTGTGAAATGTTCAATGATCAAAGTAAAGGCTTAGATAAAGTCGGCAAGGAGAGGGGACGCACTTGCAGGGCAGCGCGGCGGAGGCGGCGAGCGCCTTGAGGAAGGCGAGTCGGTCGGCCTCGGCGTCGAAGGCCAGCAGGTGCGCGTGGCCGTCGTCCAGGAACAGCTCGAGCGCGCGCTCCTGCAGGCACCAGCGCCGCGTGTGCAGCGCGCGCACGCTGCCCAGCGGCCAGGCCTGCGCACCGCCGCCGTCCGCCACGAAGTGCACGTGCGTGGCGGACAGCAGCACCTCGCCCGGCGCCTCGTGCGCGGCCGACACGTGCAGGCCGCGGCACGTGTGCAGCACGCGCCCCGCGTCCAGCCCGCCCGCGCCCAGCACGCCCGGCCCCACCACGCTCTCCAGCGGACTCGGCGCGCGGGCTGTCTCTGTGAGAACCACATGCTCAATTATTCATTTACACGATTTTTTTTCTATTGTGGTAATTAAATATCCAAGGTTAGTTATATAAATAAAGTCGATAAATTTTACTATAGAAATAAATAATATTTAGGAATTTGGTACATACCAGAAGACAATACTTAGTCTGGCCATAAATACTGTTACAATTAAAAATAAACAAAATATTACATTTGAATTTGGAATCTGTCATTTTTATATGATTGCTCATTGAGTTCTCATTTTGGCGCCAATACCTAGTCAGGTCATAAGTATTGTCACACAGTAAAAACTTTTCTTTTAGAATGCTGGCCACAAAAAAGTTTATTGAATTCGAATTTCGAATTGTTCATGAAAATAAAAACGTATACTTTTAGAATTTTACTCAATTTTAAATATGGAGTGGACGCTTAAAGAAGACCGTGTTGCAGTTATTGCGTTGCATCGTTGCGGTTACGCGCCAATTCAAATTTTTAACATACTGAAAATTTTTAATATAACCAAAAGATTCGTTTATCCTACCATCAAACGATACAATGAAGACTCTAGTGTAGATGACAGGTCAGGAAGTGGTCGCCCTCGGTCTGTTAGGACTCCAGCAGTGATAAAAGCTGGGAAGGCGCGAATTCAAAGAAATCCCAAACGTAAGCAGAAACTGTTGGCCCTTCAGATGGGGTTAAGCAGAACCACGGTGAAAAGGGTGCTAAATGAAGACTTAGGGCTTCGGGCATATCGAAGAAAAACAGAACATCGTTTGAATGCTCGTCTAATGGACCTGAGACTGAAGAGATGCCGCGCTTTGTTGAAGCGGAACGCGGGAAAAAAATATCGGGAAATTCTTTTTTCGGATGAAAAAATTTTTACCGTAGAAGAGAGCTACAACAAACAAAATGATAAGGTGTACGCACACAGTAGTGAAGAAGCGAGCAACCGTATTCCGCGTGTCCAACGAGGTCATTTTCCATCCTCGCTCATGGTATGGTTGGGAGTTTCTTATTCGGGCTTAACTGAGGTACATTTTTGTGAGAAAGGTGTAAAAACGAATGCAGTTGTGTATCAAAATACAGTCCTGACGAACCTTGTGGAACCTGTTTCTCATACCATGTTCAATAACAGGCACTGGGTATTCCAACAAGATTCGGCGCCAGCTCATAGAGCGAAGAGCACACAAGACTGGCTGGCAGCGCGTGAAATCGACTTCATCCGGCACGAAGACTGGCCCTCCTCCAGTCCAGATTTGAATCCGTTAGATTACAAGATATGGCAACACTTGGAGGAAAAGGCGTGCTCAAAGCCTCATCCCAATTTAGAGTCACTCAAGACATCCTTGATTAAGGCAGCCGCCGATATTGACATGGACCTCGTTCGTGCTGCGATAGACGACTGGCCGCGCAGATTGAAGGCCTGTATTCAAAATCACGGAGGTCATTTTGAATAAACTTTAGTGTCATAAGAATCTATGTTTTGTTAAGTTCATTTTGGTATATGAATGGTTACATAATGAATAAACTTGTTTCAATTATTTTATATTAAATATGTGACAGAATTTATGACCTGACTAGGTACATTGTACAATATTTTGCGATATTAAAATGGAGTGGGATGATAAAGAGAACCGAATCGCTGTGATTGCATTACACAAAGTAGGTATGGAGCCAAATGCAATTTTTAAAACTCTCCATACGCTTGATATTAGTAAAATGTTTGTGTACCGGGCTATTAATAAGTGCAATGAGACCTCCTCTGTTTGTGACAGAAAAAGATCTGACCATCCACGTAGTGTACGAAAAATGTGGTCAAAGCAGTAAGGGAAAGAATTCGAAGAAATCCTGTCTGACAGAAAAAGATTTTATCTCGGGAGATGAAGATAGCACCTAGAACCATGTCGCGTATTTTAAAATATGACTTAGGACTTAAAGCCTATAAGAGACGTACTGGTCATTTCTTAACTGATAATTTAAAAGAGAATAGAGTGATAAAATCGAAACAACTACTGAAGCGGTACGCAAAGGGAGGTCATGGAATTTTTTTGTTTACGGATGAGAATTTTTTTACAATTGAGCAACATTTTAACAAACAAAATGACCGTATTTATGCTCCAAGCTCTAAGGAAGCTTCCCAATTGGTCGACAGAGTGCAACGTGGGCACTATCCGACTTCAGTGGTGATTTGGTGGGGTGTTAGCTATGAAGGAGTGACTGAGCCATACTTTTGTGAAAAAGGTATCAAAATATCGGCACAAGTGTATCAAAATACCATTCTTGAGAAGGTAGTGAAGCCCCTTAACAACACCATGTTCAATAATCAAGAATGGTCCTTCCAGCAAGACTCGGCGCCAGGTCATAAAGTTCGGTCTACGCAGTCTTGGTTGGAAACGAACGTTTCCGACTTCATCAGAGCTGAAGACTGGCCGTCGTCTAGTCCCGATCTTAATCCGCTGGATTATGATTTATGGTCAGTTTTAGAGAGTACGGCTTGTTCTAAACGCCATGATAATTTGGAGCCCCTAAAACAATCCGTACGATTGGCAGTGAAAAATTTTCCCATGGAAAGAGTGCGTGCTTCTATTGATAGCTGGCCTCAACGTTTAAAGGACTGTATTGCAGCCAATGAAGACCACTTCGAATAAGCTTTTTATACTTTAAATTGTTTTATATTTATGTATTAAACTAACACACTGTAAAAGTAATAAATGTTATTTGCAATAGATTTTTTTTTATTTTCTATTAGCAACCCGCCCTCGCTTCGCTTCGGAAACATTAAACCAAACATGAAACAAAAAAAACAAAAATATTTTTTTTTAAAAAGTAGCCTATGTTCATCAGGGACAATGTCGGCTTCTAATGGAAAAATAATTTTTCAAATCGGTCCAGTAGTTTCGGAGCCTATTCGAAACAAACAAACAAACAAACAAATCTTTCCTCTTTATAATATTAGTATAGAGTATAGATTGTAACAGTATTTATGGCCAGACTAAGTAACTATATATACTTTTGCTTACCGTTTTTGTACCTAAACTGTGGCTTTAAGAACTTAGGCGGGATGTTCAGGTGTGCCCTCCTGAGCCTGACCCTCACCCGACCCGGACCCTCCTTGTCGTCCAGCTGCCACGACGTCGGGTAGCTGCGAGGGTCGTGCCAGACACCTATTGAGCAGACCAAATTCATGATGCTAATTTATGTTATATATTTTACTAATTGTGAATGAATTAATTTAGTGTGGGGTGCGCACCGTGCTCGTGCGCGTGCTGGCGGCACAGCGCGCGCCAGGCCCGCGCGGCGGCGGCGCGCTGTGCGTCGGCGCGGCGCAGGTGCTCCATGAACAGTTTGCGCGCGTGGTTCTGTTGCTCCACGACGGCGCGCGTGGTGCTCATGGCGGCCTCCTGCACGGCACGCGCTGTCGCCTCCTTGCTGAACACGGCCCTGTTCCACAGTATAATGAGCGATGTCGACATTGTGTACTTGTGGTTGTTGCTGTACTTCACTTATGTACTTCACAAACTATTCAATTTTAGTGTTGTTCATACAAATAATTTCTACTTGTGCACCACTAACTTGGCTATGGCCGGTTTCGTTCTCTGTGCGGCTTTGGCCCACCGCTCCTCGTCTTGCTGCAGCAGGGCGTGCGCCTCGAGAGCCAAGCCGTCAGAGTGGAGGCGGTCCGGCAGGCCAGCCTGCATGCTGACGGCCCACTCCCGGGCCCAATCCGTGATGGCCAATTCTACTGCTGGTGGACTTGATTCCGCTTCCGCGTGGATGTGCTTTAGCATCAGCAGAATGTATATGGCTAGCTGGAGGATATTTGCTTGATTATAATAGGTTGGGGAAAAAGTATTTTCGCATTATAGTATGTATGAACTTGTAATAAAATCTCTTTGCCTATACTATTTGTATCTGGCTGGTTTTGGTATCATTAAGAGTTTAAATTTTAAAAAGATAATTCCAAATTCAAATTAGGAAAATTTCGTGATTTTTATTTATTTTTCGTACTGTCAAGATGAGTGAATCTAATGAAAAATTCGATACATTTTAAAATTTTACTACAAAAAAGGTAAAAATGCAACACAAGCCGCGAAAACAATTTTCGATGTTTATGGACCTAGTGCAGTGTCTGTGAGAGTAGCACAAATTTGGTTTAAGCGTTTTCAATCCGGAAATTTTGGGTTTAAACATGCACGTCGCTCTGGTCGCCCTATTACGGATAAAATCGATGCCATTTTTGAAAAAGTGGGGCAAGATCGGCATATCACTAGTTACGACGTAACTGAAGAACTGGGAATTGACCACAAAATAGTTATGGCGCATTTGAAAAAAACTGGGTACACAAAAAAGCTCACTGAAAGGAACCTAATGAACCGTGTACTCATTTGTGATTCTTTATTACGACGTAATGAAACAGAACCATTTTTGAAGAAGCTGATAACTGGTGATCAAAAGTGGATCACGTACAACAAGAACGTGCGAAAAAGGTCGTGGTCAAAGGCCGGTCAGACTTCACAGACTGTGACGAAGCCCGGTTTAACTCGCAACAAGGTGATGCTGTGTGTGTGGGGGGTTTGGAAAGGCATTACTCATTATGAACTGTTACCACCAGGCAGGACCATCGATTCTGAACTCTACTGCGAACAACTGATGAGATTAAAGCCAGAAGTTGAGAGAAAGCGGCTGGAATTAATGAACAGAAGGGGTGTGGTTTTTCATCACGATAACGCTAGACCTCACACATCTTTAGCCACTCAGCCGACTCTACGCAACTAAACAGTGACCATGTCTTTTTAGAGCTAAGTGTTCGTTCAGACCATTGTCTAAGTCCCGAACCAGGATCTAACCAATATGATGACCCATATGACTGATGATGGAACTCGTATCCCATAATTACGTGAATTTTTATCGTATCCGTAATGATGAAAAATATACAAATGTAGTTGAAACAAAACACTAATCAATAATCAAATGACAGCTTGAAAATATAAGTCCATGTGAATGTCCATGTTATATAGTACCGGCAGCACACATACATCACGTTTCAGCGGCATGTTCATAAGTAAGACCTATTATTTTATAATATTGTTTTCAGTGATTCTCCTGACCAAAGCTGGTATGTTCGATATTACAATGCTACTAATTAGATGAACTTAGACGTTCCGCTCGAGTGTTCGGCGGCTCACCTTCCTCATGGCGTGCGGGTCCGGCGGCGTGACGAGCGGCAGCGGCGTGCAGTACAGCTGGCGGAGCAGGGCCGGCTGCAGCGCCCGCGCCGGCGCCAGCGGGGCCGCCGCCCAGCACACCAGCTCGTGCAGCGCCGCCCCCCACTCGCCCCCCGCGCCGCCCGCCCAGCGACGCGTGCGCCCGCTCTCGCTCACCGCTGATGTACAATATCAACAGAAGGTATATGAATATGATCATTTAGAAAAATCTTTGAAAAGAATGAAAAACGCTGAGTACGACACTGTCGCTACACTGACCCAGCAGTAACGTAGCCAACAACCTCTCGAACAGCACCAGCTCCTGCGGCGCGGCTTCCCGCGGCGTCTGCTGCAGCAGGAAGTTGACGGCGCGGAGCACGGTGGCCTGGTGACGCGCTGCCAGCTCCGTGCGGGACGTGCTGTCGCCCAGGGACACCGCCGACGTCAGCACTGAAGCATGAACCGTCACCGGTAACCTCCGCCCATAGACTGCTAACAGCACCGCGGCTGGAGCGCGCCTACCGTTAGCGAAGTAGTTGGCGTGCTTGTGGTGGTGCGGCTGGTGCAGCAGGTGCTGCAGGCGGTCCAGCTGGGCACCGTACAGCGACACCTGCGCGTCCCGCAGCGCCCGCCGCCGCCCTGCGCCCTCCGCCGCGCCATCGCCCTCGGCGAATCTCAGCAGGTGGTGCATATCTATGATCGGCTGCAACAGAGGGCGGTGCCTGATGCGATCCGGCGACACTCGCACGTGCACAGCGGTCCAGTCAACACTTGCTTTTTTATGGCATGTATCGAGACCCTCAAGCCAAGTCTTATATTTTCTCTCATACTCTGTATTGTATGAAAAATGATTGACACGAGATGAAATTACGTTGCTTAGTTTGAAACTTCTCAGTGGGGACGAATTAAATGAAATTAGATCGCAGCGAGACTGATGTGACGTGACGCGGCGCGGGGCGGTGCTGTCACGTATACCGCTGCGACTGTGTGTGACGTCACCGACACTGTGTATACACGGAAAGTGTTGACACTTGTTGCTTTGCGTCAACCGCACGTCACTCACGTACGTTATAACAATTTATTTACTAAGTATGTTACTATGGACATTGACGCTTTGGCGCTTCGTAAAAATTCACAAAAAAAACCCGCCCGCCGCCCCGTGCGCGTGGGCCCGCTGTGGCACAGAGAGAACCTATCCGCACTGTTGCGGGAACTTGTACAAGAGGAATTATAATAAATACATAAATAATAAAGCAACTGCAGAATCCCAAGTTTGCGGTGAGGCGTGCGAGCTGCCCTGGGGGTACCTGCGCGCTGAGGTGTACGTTGTCCAGGACCTTGACGGCGATCCTGTTGAGTATCTCGTGCAGGTCGCCCAGCAACAGCTCCCGACCCTCGAACTCGGGCTCGCTCATCATCCCCACGTCTCTGATGCTGCGCACCACCACCTCCACTACGGCCACTTCGCTTATTAGTTTAATAGATGCCTGCGACAGAAAAAGGTCAGTTTCAGCTTTATTGATGCGGGACGTGGTGGCGGTCCCGCACTAGTTGCTTCCCACTGCACTGACTACTCAAGTGATTTACTATCCATAGTTATTATTTAAAACTTTTCTATACTAAATTTTGACATGAAAATGGATTTCCATTGCATTTGAGTAAACAATAATACACAAAGCAAACACAGCAAAATATTAAAATAATTAAAAGAAGAAAGGAAGGCTCGGTGCTACCTTATCGACGATCCTCCTGATGATGAGCGTGATGTTATGCGCCAGGGGCACGTCGCGGAGGCAGCGCGGGAGGAGCGCCAGCAGCGGCGGGCTGCGGTACATGGACTCCTCCGTCACGTCCAGCCAGATGTCTTCCTGCAAGACAACAGGTGACTTGGCTTCAGGACAGGACGGTTTGCTTTACTTCATTTTAAATTCGTAATAAATTTTAGACTCTCTATTGCAACCTTAATCCGACTACGCACTTGGTGAGCAGGGCCGCGCACGAGGCCGCCAGCTCCCACGGCCCCCCGTGCGGCGCCCCTCGTGCGGCGGGAGAGCTCTGACTTACATCTAGTTGGTCCTCCAGCGGCACGTCGCACTTGGTGAGCAGGGCCGCGCACGAGGCCGCCAGCTCCCACGGCCCCCCGTGCGGCGCCCCTCGTGCGGCGGGAGAGCTCTGACTTACATCTAGTTGGTCCTCCAGCGGCACGTCGCACTTGGTGAGCAGGGCCGCGCACGAGGCCGCCAGCTCCCACGGCCCCCCGTGCGGCGCCCCTCGTGCGGCGGGAGAGCTCTGACTTACATCTAGTTGGTCCTCCAGCGGCACGTCGCACTTGGTGAGCAGGGCCGCGCACGAGGCCGCCAGCTCCCACGGCCCCCCGTGCGGCGCCCCTCGTGCGGCGGGAGAGCTCTGACTTACATCTAGTTGGTCCTCCAGCGGCACGTCGCACTTGGTGAGCAGGGCCGCGCACGAGGCCGCCAGCTCCCACGGCCCCCCGTGCGGCGCCCCTCGTGCGGCGGGAGAGCTCTGACTTACATCTAGTTGGTCCTCCAGCGGCACGTCGCACTTGGTGAGCAGGGCCGCGCACGAGGCCGCCAGCTCCCACGGCCCCCCGTGCGGCGCCCCTCGTGCGGCGGGAGAGCTCTGACTTACATCTAGTTGGTCCTCCAGCGGCACGTCGCACTTGGTGAGCAGGGCCGCGCACGAGGCCGCCAGCTCCCACGGCCCCCCGTGCGGCGCCCCTCGTGCGGCGGGAGAGCTCTGACTTACATCTAGTTGGTCCTCCAGCGGCACGTCGCACTTGGTGAGCAGGGCCGCGCACGAGGCCGCCAGCTCCCACGGCCCCCCGTGCGGCGCCCCTCGTGCGGCGGGAGAGCTCTGACTTACATCTAGTTGGTCCTCCAGCGGCACGTCGCACTTGGTGAGCAGGGCCGCGCACGAGGCCGCCAGCTCCCACGGCCCCCCGTGCGGCGCCCCTCGTGCGGCGGGAGAGCTCTGACTTACATCTAGTTGGTCCTCCAGCGGCACGTCGCACTTGGTGAGCAGGGCCGCGCACGAGGCCGCCAGCTCCCACGGCCCCCCGTGCGGCGCCCCTCGTGCGGCGGGAGAGCTCTGACTTACATCTAGTTGGTCCTCCAGCGGCACGTCGCACTTGGTGAGCAGGGCCGCGCACGAGGCCGCCAGCTCCCACGGCCCCCCGTGCGGCGCCCCTCGTGCGGCGGGAGAGCTCTGACTTACATCTAGTTGGTCCTCCAGCGGCACGTCGCACTTGGTGAGCAGGGCCGCGCACGAGGCCGCCAGCTCCCACGGCCCCCCGTGCGGCGCCCCTCGTGCGGCGGGAGAGCTCTGACTTACATCTAGTTGGTCCTCCAGCGGCACGTCGCACTTGGTGAGCAGGGCCGCGCACGAGGCCGCCAGCTCCCACGGCCCCCCGTGCGGCGCCCCTCGTGCGGCGGGAGAGCTCTGACTTACATCTAGTTGGTCCTCCAGCGGCACGTCGCACTTGGTGAGCAGGGCCGCGCACGAGGCCGCCAGCTCCCACGGCCCCCCGTGCGGCGCCCCTCGTGCGGCGGGAGAGCTCTGACTTACATCTAGTTGGTCCTCCAGCGGCACGTCGCACTTGGTGAGCAGGGCCGCGCACGAGGCCGCCAGCTCCCACGGCCCCCGTGCGGCGCCCCTCGTGCGGCGGGAGAGCTCTGACTTACATCTAGTTGGTCCTCCAGCGGCACGTCGCACTTGGTGAGCAGGGCCGCGCACGAGGCCGCCAGCTCCCACGGCCCCCCGTGCGGCGCCCCTCGTGCGGCGGGAGAGCTCTGACTTACATCTAGTTGGTCCTCCAGCGGCACGTCGCACTTGGTGAGCAGGGCCGCGCACGAGGCCGCCAGCTCCCACGGCCCCCCGTGCGGCGCCGTGCGTGCGGCGGGAGAGCTCTGACTTACATCTAGTTGGTCCTCCAGCGGCACGTCGCACTTGGTGAGCAGGGCCGCGCACGAGGCCGCCAGCTCCCACGGCCCCCCGTGCGGCGCCGTGCGTGCGGCGGGAGAGCTCTGACTTACATCTAGTTGGTCCTCCAGCGGCACGTCGCACTTGGTGAGCAGGGCCGCGCACGAGGCCGCCAGCTCCCACGGCCCCCGTGCGGCGCCCTCGTGCGGCGGGAGAGCTCTGACTTACATCTAGTTGGTCCTCCAGCGGCACGTCGCACTTGGTGAGCAGGGCCGCGCACGAGGCCGCCAGCTCCCACGGCCCCCCGTGCGGCGCCGTGCGTGCGGCGGGAGAGCTCTGACTTACATCTAGTTGGTCCTCCAGCGGCACGTCGCACTTGGTGAGCAGGGCCGCGCACGAGGCCGCCAGCTCCCACGGCCCCCGTGCGGCGCCGTCGTGCGGCGGGAGAGCTCTGACTTACATCTAGTTGGTCCTCCAGCGGCACGTCGCACTTGGTGAGCAGGGCCGCGCACGAGGCCGCCAGCTCCCACGGCCCCCCGTGCGGCGCCCCTCGTGCGGCGGGAGAGCTCTGACTTACATCTAGTTGGTCCTCCAGCGGCACGTCGCACTTGGTGAGCAGGGCCGCGCACGAGGCCGCCAGCTCCCACGGCCCCCCGTGCGGCGCCGTGCGTGCGGCGGGAGAGCTCTGACTTACATCTAGTTGGTCCTCCAGCGGCACGTCGCACTTGGTGAGCAGGGCCGCGCACGAGGCCGCCAGCTCCCACGGCCCCCCGTGCGGCGCCCCTCGTGCGGCGGGAGAGCTCTGACTTACATCTAGTTGGTCCTCCAGCGGCACGTCGCACTTGGTGAGCAGGGCCGCGCACGAG
Source organism: Bombyx mandarina (assembly GCF_030267445.1). Taxonomy (NCBI): domain Eukaryota; kingdom Metazoa; phylum Arthropoda; class Insecta; order Lepidoptera; family Bombycidae; genus Bombyx; species Bombyx mandarina. The sequence continues at coordinate 16,508,278 of NC_143219.1, read as the reverse complement.
GCCGCCAGCTCCCACGGCCCCCCGTGCGGCGCCCCTCGTGCGGCGGGAGAGCTCTGACTTACATCTAGTTGGTCCTCCAGCGGCACGTCGCACTTGGTGAGCAGGGCCGCGCACGAGGCCGCCAGCTCCCACGGCCCCCCGTGCGGCGCCGTGCGTGCGGCGGGAGAGCTCTGACTTACATCTAGTTGGTCCTCCAGCGGCACGTCGCACTTGGTGAGCAGGGCCGCGCACGAGGCCGCCAGCTCCCACGGCCCCCCGTGCGGCGCCCCTCGTGCGGCGGGAGAGCTCTGACTTACATCTAGTTGGTCCTCCAGCGGCACGTCGCACTTGGTGAGCAGGGCCGCGCACGAGGCCGCCAGCTCCCACGGCCCCCCGTGCGGCGCCGTGCGTGCGGCGGGAGAGCTCTGACTTACATCTAGTTGGTCCTCCAGCGGCACGTCGCACTTGGTGAGCAGGGCCGCGCACGAGGCCGCCAGCTCCCACGGCCCCCCGTGCGGCGCCGTGCGTGCGGCGGGAGAGCTCTGACTTACATCTAGTTGGTCCTCCAGCGGCACGTCGCACTTGGTGAGCAGGGCCGCGCACGAGGCCGCCAGCTCCCACGGCCCCCCGTGCGGCGCCCCTCGTGCGGCGGGAGAGCTCTGACTTACATCTAGTTGGTCCTCCAGCGGCACGTCGCACTTGGTGAGCAGGGCCGCGCACGAGGCCGCCAGCTCCCACGGCCCCCCGTGCGGCGCCGTGCGTGCGGCGGGAGAGCTCTGACTTACATCTAGTTGGTCCTCCAGCGGCACGTCGCACTTGGTGAGCAGGGCCGCGCACGAGGCCGCCAGCTCCCACGGCCCCCCGTGCGGCGCCGTGCGTGCGGCGGGAGAGCTCTGACTTACATCTAGTTGGTCCTCCAGCGGCACGTCGCACTTGGTGAGCAGGGCCGCGCACGAGGCCGCCAGCTCCCACGGCCCCCCGTGCGGCGCCCCTCGTGCGGCGGGAGAGCTCTGACTTACATCTAGTTGGTCCTCCAGCGGCACGTCGCACTTGGTGAGCAGGGCCGCGCACGAGGCCGCCAGCTCCCACGGCCCCCCGTGCGGCGCCGTGCGTGCGGCGGGAGAGCTCTGACTTACATCTAGTTGGTCCTCCAGCGGCACGTCGCACTTGGTGAGCAGGGCCGCGCACGAGGCCGCCAGCTCCCACGGCCCCCCGTGCGGCGCCCCTCGTGCGGCGGGAGAGCTCTGACTTACATCTAGTTGGTCCTCCAGCGGCACGTCGCACTTGGTGAGCAGGGCCGCGCACGAGGCCGCCAGCTCCCACGGCCCCCCGTGCGGCGCCCTCGTGCGGCGGGAGAGCTCTGACTTACATCTAGTTGGTCCTCCAGCGGCACGTCGCACTTGGTGAGCAGGGCCGCGCACGAGGCCGCCAGCTCCCACGGCCCCCCGTGCGGCGCCCCTCGTGCGGCGGGAGAGCTCTGACTTACATCTAGTTGGTCCTCCAGCGGCACGTCGCACTTGGTGAGCAGGGCCGCGCACGAGGCCGCCAGCTCCCACGGCCCCCCGTGCGGCGCCCCTCGTGCGGCGGGAGAGCTCTGACTTACATCTAGTTGGTCCTCCAGCGGCACGTCGCACTTGGTGAGCAGGGCCGCGCACGAGGCCGCCAGCTCCCACGGCCCCCCGTGCGGCGCCGTGCGTGCGGCGGGAGAGCTCTGACTTACATCTAGTTGGTCCTCCAGCGGCACGTCGCACTTGGTGAGCAGGGCCGCGCACGAGGCCGCCAGCTCCCACGGCCCCCCGTGCGGCGCCCTCGTGCGGCGGGAGAGCTCTGACTTACATCTAGTTGGTCCTCCAGCGGCACGTCGCACTTGGTGAGCAGGGCCGCGCACGAGGCCGCCAGCTCCCACGGCCCCCCGTGCGGCGCCCCTCGTGCGGCGGGAGAGCTCTGACTTACATCTAGTTGGTCCTCCAGCGGCACGTCGCACTTGGTGAGCAGGGCCGCGCACGAGGCCGCCAGCTCCCACGGCCCCCCGTGCGGCGCCCCTCGTGCGGCGGGAGAGCTCTGACTTACATCTAGTTGGTCCTCCAGCGGCACGTCGCACTTGGTGAGCAGGGCCGCGCACGAGGCCGCCAGCTCCCACGGCCCCCCGTGCGGCGCCCCTCGTGCGGCGGGAGAGCTCTGACTTACATCTAGTTGGTCCTCCAGCGGCACGTCGCACTTGGTGAGCAGGGCCGCGCACGAGGCCGCCAGCTCCCACGGCCCCCCGTGCGGCGCCGTCGTGCGGCGGGAGAGCTCTGACTTACATCTAGTTGGTCCTCCAGCGGCACGTCGCACTTGGTGAGCAGGGCCGCGCACGAGGCCGCCAGCTCCACGGCCCCCCGTGCGGCGCCCCTCGTGCGGCGGGAGAGCTCTGACTTACATCTAGTTGGTCCTCCAGCGGCACGTCGCACTTGGTGAGCAGGGCCGCGCACGAGGCCGCCAGCTCCCACGGCCCCCCGTGCGGCGCCCCTCGTGCGGCGGGAGAGCTCTGACTTACATCTAGTTGGTCCTCCAGCGGCACGTCGCACTTGGTGAGCAGGGCCGCGCACGAGGCCGCCAGCTCCCACGGCCCCCCGTGCGGCGCCGTCGTGCGGCGGGAGAGCTCTGACTTACATCTAGTTGGTCCTCCAGCGGCACGTCGCACTTGGTGAGCAGGGCCGCGCACGAGGCCGCCAGCTCCCACGGCCCCCCGTGCGGCGCCCCTCGTGCGGCGGGAGAGCTCTGACTTACATCTAGTTGGTCCTCCAGCGGCACGTCGCACTTGGTGAGCAGGGCCGCGCACGAGGCCGCCAGCTCCCACGGCCCCCCGTGCGGCGCCCCTCGTGCGGCGGGAGAGCTCTGACTTACATCTAGTTGGTCCTCCAGCGGCACGTCGCACTTGGTGAGCAGGGCCGCGCACGAGGCCGCCAGCTCCCACGGCCCCCCGTGCGGCGCCCTCGTGCGGCGGGAGAGCTCTGACTTACATCTAGTTGGTCCTCCAGCGGCACGTCGCACTTGGTGAGCAGGGCCGCGCACGAGGCCGCCAGCTCCCACGGCCCCCCGTGCGGCGCCCCTCGTGCGGCGGGAGAGCTCTGACTTACATCTAGTTGGTCCTCCAGCGGCACGTCGCACTTGGTGAGCAGGGCCGCGCACGAGGCCGCCAGCTCCCACGGCCCCCCGTGCGGCGCCCCTCGTGCGGCGGGAGAGCTCTGACTTACATCTAGTTGGTCCTCCAGCGGCACGTCGCACTTGGTGAGCAGGGCCGCGCACGAGGCCGCCAGCTCCCACGGCCCCCCGTGCGGCGCCCCTCGTGCGGCGGGAGAGCTCTGACTTACATCTAGTTGGTCCTCCAGCGGCACGTCGCACTTGGTGAGCAGGGCCGCGCACGAGGCCGCCAGCTCCCACGGCCCCCCGTGCGGCGCCGTGCGTGCGGCGGGAGAGCTCTGACTTACATCTAGTTGGTCCTCCAGCGGCACGTCGCACTTGGTGAGCAGGGCCGCGCACGAGGCCGCCAGCTCCCACGGCCCCCCGTGCGGCGCCGTGCGTGCGGCGGGAGAGCTCTGACTTACATCTAGTTGGTCCTCCAGCGGCACGTCGCACTTGGTGAGCAGGGCCGCGCACGAGGCCGCCAGCTCCCACGGCCCCCCGTGCGGCGCCCCTCGTGCGGCGGGAGAGCTCTGACTTACATCTAGTTGGTCCTCCAGCGGCACGTCGCACTTGGTGAGCAGGGCCGCGCACGAGGCCGCCAGCTCCCACGGCCCCCCGTGCGGCGCCCCTCGTGCGGTGGGAGAGCTCTGACTTACATCTAGTTGGTCCTCCAGCGGCACGTCGCACTTGGTGAGCAGGGCCGCGCACGAGGCCGCCAGCTCCCACGGCCCCCCGTGCGGCGCCGTGCGTGCGGCGGGAGAGCTCTGACTTACATCTAGTTGGTCCTCCAGCGGCACGTCGCACTTGGTGAGCAGGGCCGCGCACGAGGCCGCCAGCTCCCACGGCCCCCCGTGCGGCGCCCCTCGTGCGGCGGGAGAGCTCTGACTTACATCTAGTTGGTCCTCCAGCGGCACGTCGCACTTGGTGAGCAGGGCCGCGCACGAGGCCGCCAGCTCCCACGGCCCCCCGTGCGGCGCCCCTCGTGCGGCGGGAGAGCTCTGACTTACATCTAGTTGGTCCTCCAGCGGCACGTCGCACTTGGTGAGCAGGGCCGCGCACGAGGCCGCCAGCTCCCACGGCCCCCCGTGCGGCGCCCCTCGTGCGGCGGGAGAGCTCTGACTTACATCTAGTTGGTCCTCCAGCGGCACGTCGCACTTGGTGAGCAGGGCCGCGCACGAGGCCGCCAGCTCCCACGGCCCCCGTGCGGCGCCGTGCGTGCGGCGGGAGAGCTCTGACTTACATCTAGTTGGTCCTCCAGCGGCACGTCGCACTTGGTGAGCAGGGCCGCGCACGAGGCCGCCAGCTCCCACGGCCCCCCGTGCGGCGCCCCTCGTGCGGCGGGAGAGCTCTGACTTACATCTAGTTGGTCCTCCAGCGGCACGTCGCACTTGGTGAGCAGGGCCGCGCACGAGGCCGCCAGCTCCCACGGCCCCCCGTGCGGCGCCGTGCGTGCGGCGGGAGAGCTCTGACTTACATCTAGTTGGTCCTCCAGCGGCACGTCGCACTTGGTGAGCAGGGCCGCGCACGAGGCCGCCAGCTCCCACGGCCCCCCGTGCGGCGCCCCTCGTGCGGCGGGAGAGCTCTGACTTACATCTAGTTGGTCCTCCAGCGGCACGTCGCACTTGGTGAGCAGGGCCGCGCACGAGGCCGCCAGCTCCCACGGCCCCCCGTGCGGCGCCGTGCGTGCGGCGGGAGAGCTCTGACTTACATCTAGTTGGTCCTCCAGCGGCACGTCGCACTTGGTGAGCAGGGCCGCGCACGAGGCCGCCAGCTCCCACGACCCCCCGTGCGGCGCCGTGCGTGCGGCGGGAGAGCTCTGACTTACATCTAGTTGGTCCTCCAGCGGCACGTCGCACTTGGTGAGCAGGGCCGCGCACGAGGCCGCCAGCTCCCACGGCCCCCCGTGCGGCGCCCCTCGTGCGGCGGGAGAGCTCTGACTTACATCTAGTTGGTCCTCCAGCGGCACGTCGCACTTGGTGAGCAGGGCCGCGCACGAGGCCGCCAGCTCCCACGGCCCCCCGTGCGGCGCCCCTCGTGCGGCGGGAGAGCTCTGACTTACATCTAGTTGGTCCTCCAGCGGCACGTCGCACTTGGTGAGCAGGGCCGCGCACGAGGCCGCCAGCTCCCACGGCCCCCCGTGCGGCGCCCCTCGTGCGGCGGGAGAGCTCTGACTTACATCTAGTTGGTCCTCCAGCGGCACGTCGCACTTGGTGAGCAGGGCCGCGCACGAGGCCGCCAGCTCCCACGGCCCCCCGTGCGGCGCCGTGCGTGCGGCGGGAGAGCTCTGACTTACATCTAGTTGGTCCTCCAGCGGCACGTCGCACTTGGTGAGCAGGGCCGCGCACGAGGCCGCCAGCTCCCACGGCCCCCCGTGCGGCGCCGTGCGTGCGGCGGGAGAGCTCTGACTTACATCTAGTTGGTCCTCCAGCGGCACGTCGCACTTGGTGAGCAGGGCCGCGCACGAGGCCGCCAGCTCCCACGGCCCCCCGTGCGGCGCCCCTCGTGCGGCGGGAGAGCTCTGACTTACATCTAGTTGGTCCTCCAGCGGCACGTCGCACTTGGTGAGCAGGGCCGCGCACGAGGCCGCCAGCTCCCACGGCCCCCCGTGCGGCGCCGTGCGTGCGGCGGGAGAGCTCTGACTTACATCTAGTTGGTCCTCCAGCGGCACGTCGCACTTGGTGAGCAGGGCCGCGCACGAGGCCGCCAGCTCCCACGGCCCCCCGTGCGGCGCCCCTCGTGCGGCGGGAGAGCTCTGACTTACATCTAGTTGGTCCTCCAGCGGCACGTCGCACTTGGTGAGCAGGGCCGCGCACGAGGCCGCCAGCTCCCACGGCCCCCCGTGCGGCGCCGTGCGTGCGGCGGGAGAGCTCTGACTTACATCTAGTTGGTCCTCCAGCGGCACGTCGCACTTGGTGAGCAGGGCCGCGCACGAGGCCGCCAGCTCCCACGGCCCCCCGTGCGGCGCCCCTCGTGCGGCGGGAGAGCTCTGACTTACATCTAGTTGGTCCTCCAGCGGCACGTCGCACTTGGTGAGCAGGGCCGCGCACGAGGCCGCCAGCTCCCACGGCCCCCCGTGCGGCGCCCCTCGTGCGGCGGGAGAGCTCTGACTTACATCTAGTTGGTCCTCCAGCGGCACGTCGCACTTGGTGAGCAGGGCCGCGCACGAGGCCGCCAGCTCCCACGGCCCCCCGTGCGGCGCCGTGCGTGCGGCGGGAGAGCTCTGACTTACATCTAGTTGGTCCTCCAGCGGCACGTCGCACTTGGTGAGCAGGGCCGCGCACGAGGCCGCCAGCTCCCACGGCCCCCCGTGCGGCGCCGTGCGTGCGGCGGGAGAGCTCTGACTTACATCTAGTTGGTCCTCCAGCGGCACGTCGCACTTGGTGAGCAGGGCCGCGCACGAGGCCGCCAGCTCCCACGGCCCCCCGTGCGGCGCCCCTCGTGCGGCGGGAGAGCTCTGACTTACATCTAGTTGGTCCTCCAGCGGCACGTCGCACTTGGTGAGCAGGGCCGCGCACGAGGCCGCCAGCTCCCACGGCCCCCCGTGCGGCGCCCCTCGTGCGGCGGGAGAGCTCTGACTTACATCTAGTTGGTCCTCCAGCGGCACGTCGCACTTGGTGAGCAGGGCCGCGCACGAGGCCGCCAGCTCCCACGGCCCCCCGTGCGGCGCCCCTCGTGCGGCGGGAGAGCTCTGACTTACATCTAGTTGGTCCTCCAGCGGCACGTCGCACTTGGTGAGCAGGGCCGCGCACGAGGCCGCCAGCTCCCACGGCCCCCCGTGCGGCGCCGTGCGTGCGGCGGGAGAGCTCTGACTTACATCTAGTTGGTCCTCCAGCGGCACGTCGCACTTGGTGAGCAGGGCCGCGCACGAGGCCGCCAGCTCCCACGGCCCCCCGTGCGGCGCCGTGCGTGCGGCGGGAGAGCTCTGACTTACATCTAGTTGGTCCTCCAGCGGCACGTCGCACTTGGTGAGCAGGGCCGCGCACGAGGCCGCCAGCTCCCACGGCCCCCCGTGCGGCGCCCCTCGTGCGGCGGGAGAGCTCTGACTTACATCTAGTTGGTCCTCCAGCGGCACGTCGCACTTGGTGAGCAGGGCCGCGCACGAGGCCGCCAGCTCCCACGGCCCCCCGTGCGGCGCCCCTCGTGCGGGGGAGAGCTCTGACTTACATCTAGTTGGTCCTCCAGCGGCACGTCGCACTTGGTGAGCAGGGCCGCGCACGAGGCCGCCAGCTCCCACGGCCCCCGTGCGGCGCCGTGCGTGCGGCGGGAGAGCTCTGACTTACATCTAGTTGGTCCTCCAGCGGCACGTCGCACTTGGTGAGCAGGGCCGCGCACGAGGCCGCCAGCTCCCACGGCCCCCCGTGCGGCGCCCCTCGTGCGGCGGGAGAGCTCTGACTTACATCTAGTTGGTCCTCCAGCGGCACGTCGCACTTGGTGAGCAGGGCCGCGCACGAGGCCGCCAGCTCCCACGGCCCCCCGTGCGGCGCCCCTCGTGCGGCGGGAGAGCTCTGACTTACATCTAGTTGGTCCTCCAGCGGCACGTCGCACTTGGTGAGCAGGGCCGCGCACGAGGCCGCCAGCTCCCACGGCCCCCCGTGCGGCGCCGTGCGTGCGGCGGGAGAGCTCTGACTTACATCTAGTTGGTCCTCCAGCGGCACGTCGCACTTGGTGAGCAGGGCCGCGCACGAGGCCGCCAGCTCCCACGGCCCCCCGTGCGGCGCCCCTCGTGCGGCGGGAGAGCTCTGACTTACATCTAGTTGGTCCTCCAGCGGCACGTCGCACTTGGTGAGCAGGGCCGCGCACGAGGCCGCCAGCTCCCACGGCCCCCCGTGCGGCGCCGTGCGTGCGGCGGGAGAGCTCTGACTTACATCTAGTTGGTCCTCCAGCGGCACGTCGCACTTGGTGAGCAGGGCCGCGCACGAGGCCGCCAGCTCCCACGGCCCCCCGTGCGGCGCCGTGCGTGCGGCGGGAGAGCTCTGACTTACATCTAGTTGGTCCTCCAGCGGCACGTCGCACTTGGTGAGCAGGGCCGCGCACGAGGCCGCCAGCTCCCACGACCCCTCGTAGAGCGCTATCTGTTGGACGTCATATCTGTCTGTCATCTTATCCTCTCTTTGTTCGGCTTGAAGGACCAAAAAAATGTGAGGGCACAGAGCTGAGGTGCAATAGTTGTTTACTATTAATAACTCCGGATTTTACTAACGCACTTTAATACACACAATCACGTACAAATGTTCTATGTTCTAAATGTTGTTGTTATATGTTATATGGTTATATATATAGTTATATATTATTATTATTATTTATTTATTTAAATATTTATTTATTTATTATCATTCCATTCTTATTGTTAATCCTTATCGTTTGTAAAATATATGTTAACTTCATTTGTAATAGTTATGGTTTTCTCGCTGGTCAGTATAATAATTTTGATGAGGTTTTGTCCTCATTACATTTTACGATCAGTCGCCTGTTTGCGCGCTCGGTAAATTTAGAACTGAGCGAAAACGGACTCGTCTATCAAATCTATATTCTGCATGTTGATCGATAATTGTATCTTCATATCATGATACGCTTTGCTTCACAGGATTAAGAAGAAATGAAATAATTCCGTGAAGTGATAAAGCGCAGAAGCGCGTGCCGACCTGGTTGGCGAGGTGCAGGTAGTGCAGCGGCGGCGCGGGCGCGGGCGCGCGGCGCTGCAGGGCGGCGGCGGCCCGCACGATGGCGGCGCGCACGCAGGCGGCGCGGTGCTTGCCCAGCACCACCAGCCGCTCCGCCACGCCGCTGCTCTGCACACATCAGATTATTCAATACTCTCATATGTGGACCGGTCTTGTGACGCTTATAGAGTCGCTGCGCGGTCCACCAAGAGTGGTTAGTAACCGAAACTGTCGGAACAGTGTGATGGCGACTTAAGAAATAAATTTACTTGTACAAGGTCGTGGTCGGGCAGCGTGGCGATGGCGTCCCGGAGCAGCAGCAGCAGGCCCTCGCATGCCGTCCAGCCCGGCGCCGCCCCCGCGCGGACCCGGCGCTGCACAAACACAATTATTTGCAGACCCCGTGTCGTGCCCCCCGGCACCCCGTCCGGTCCCGGTCGCGAGACGCACCTGGTACATGCGGGCGACGGGCGGTTCGTGCGGTTCTTGCGGCTCAGGGTTGAGCTCGTCCAGCTCGACGACGATGTAGTCGTTCAGCTCGTCCCCTCGCTGCTCCCCCCCGCTCCCCTCCGCACCCTTCTCTGTAACGTGCATACAGTTGTGCGCTTGCTACATAGCAGGAATTAGTGCGGTGCATGGCGGACACGCGCTGTAAACATATTACATTTTCTCTATCGCTCTGTAAGGCGAATGTTGTATACAAGAGGACGACCGGTACGTCACGGGTAGTAACCCACGAACACGCCGCTAACATTACTGGCAGATCGCCAAGCGCTTGAAAACAGATGATAGAACTCAGCCTCGAGTGCGAACATTTTTATTAGAATAATCCAAGAAACTTCGGTTTTAATGGATGGACAAACGAGCCCACACACCACCTGGTGCTAAGCGATGCACAACACGCATGCCATCCGCTCGGCACTGCGACCGGCCCCACCCTCCCAACGTGCCTCGCTGCGGATGGAGGGAGTGACGTGCGCAGGACTACACAAGGCGAGGCGTGCATGGACACTCGCAGTGCCTTTAGAACTTGCATTACACACATGTGTAGTGCCCTCAGCCCTCAGCACACTTGCCGGTGACGTGCAGTTACAGCGGAGTGAGTCGCGCTATATCCGAACTAGTGTTGGCACACGGAGCGCACTCAATATCGGTAATAAATGACCCGAAACAAGGTCAAAGCTAAGCGTTAGGCTTACCGGTAGTTGCGTCGGACTGTTCAGACGCTGACGACATATTCTTCCTGCGGAAGGAAATTTCAATAATAATTATTTAAAACTAGCCGACCCGTCGTACTTCGTACCGGCTAACGATCAACGAATATATTCGACAGCCAATATACATATGTTAATGCTGTCCAATCCAATCCTGTCAAATCTAAAATACGCGATTTCCGAATAGTAAAATATATAGTATCTTGTCGATTTGAAACCTTTATTTAAATACGTTCCTTAATTTAAGGGGGGAGTTTGCCATAGCAACGGGGTGAACATTAGATGTTTGATAGTTACGAAATGCATGGACATTTTGAATGGGAAAAAGAAATTTCTTTTATTTTATTTTTTTGTAAGATTTTCAATATCTTTCCGGCCGTTCTCGAGTCATAAATGTTCCAACTAAACCGACTTTATTTTATATATCAAGATAAATTAATTATATTTTATTGGTAAGAGCAAGACGAATACTAGTATTAAAAGGGACACGGAAAAGCATAACAATGAAATATGGAAGGAAAGAAGTCCTTCCAACCAATTGACGAGAGCTTCGGCAGGTGGAGAGGCTACTTCACTTGTGTGTCAAACTGTGTTCCTCACCTGCCTTCCTTAATCTGCGCGTTGATGATCCCCTTCAACTGTTTGGTTGACTCCGCGCTGCTGTCCGTCCCTTCCTCGTTGTGTCCGCTTTGAGCCATGTCCTTGAGCAGGATGAGGTTGCTGTCGCTCGAGGCGCCGTCGGGCGGGTCCCCGGACGCGCGGACCCTGGCCGCGTCCGTCCGTCTGTATCGCCTTGATGACTTCCGTTTGAAGGAGTCTGTGAACTCGCTAGTTTCCTGTGTCTCCGCTGTCAGCAGGAAATAGAAGTTGGCCCTCGAGTGAGTGACGAATGTGTCGCTGGCCTGGCGGAGAGAGGAGGTACAGTACGTCAGGTTAGGATCAAGTTCCGCTGTAGTGGAGTTACAAATGAAATCCGTGAAGAAGTAATGTGTTTCGGTTTGAAGGGTGGGGCAGCCGTTGTAACTATACTGCGCCCTTATATCTCAAGATGGGTGGCGCATTTAGGTTGCAGATGTCTACGGGCTCCAGTAACCACCAGGTGGGCTGTGAGCTAGTCCACGCATCTAAACAATAAAAAAATGCTTAATATTAAAAATTCCTGATGTAGTTTTTTTACAACTTTGGCATTCGAATCTCTGTTACACTCACCTACTCGTAAGAGACATAATTCGTGGAAACGATATCGAGTCGTAAGTGCCTATCGAACCAGTTTACCTAGTGTTGCATACCTGATGCATGAGCAGCAGGAAGTCCTGCAGCGCGGCGAGGCGGGGCGGGTGCGGGGGGGCGCCCAGCAGCGCGCGCGCCAGCCGCACGGTGTCGGCGCCGCTGGACGCGCACAGCCCGCCCGCGCTCGAGTTCAGGAACCGCTCCTGCCCACGCGCATTGTTAACCAACTACTTCACCGACCCGGCTACGAGTATGTACGGGCCGATTCTATTCAATTGGACGCGGAGAGACTACATATCGCACATACCGTACTATATGCTATACGCACTTATGCAATTAAAAGAATATTTAAAAAAATATATATTTAAAAAAAGAAAAAAAAAGACATGCCCGCTGAGTTTCTTGCCAGTTCTCAGGACGGAGGCTAGTTTTTGTGAATTGGCGGTAGTTCTTTTTAACGTTCAACAAGTATGTACTGTATTCAATGTTTGTTAACACTGAACTGAGTATGAGAAAATACATTTTTTAATATCTAGTTATTAGTGAGACGAGAGAGATGTTTGTTTTTTGTAGTTTAAATATTATCATTTTATTTCTATAGCCTAGCAGAACTATATCAGAGTTATATAATAAGATGTTGAATTTGCCAACGTTTCTCATAAAAAATTACATAGTTTGCATAAGTGACGTTATCGCACCGTATGTGCGATATATACATTATATTATCAATAGCGGAAAATTGCGGACTATATTTTTGAAAAGTAAATTTTTAAACAAACCTAAGAACCCCCTAATAATCAGTTCTGATAATAAAAATCAGATTGTGCGAGCAACTAATGATCCCTAATTCCCAAGTCGGTTTTGATATATTACGAACAGCAGTAACATTAACTTCTGCTTGTGTAGTTCCCGATTTTGTGAAATATCATCTGCCTATATAATTTCGTGAGTATATGGATGATGTACACGTACATTCAACATGTGGCTCATCTCTCTCGCTGTAAAGTTTCATATTAAGTTAAAAATATCAAATAGATAATACGATAACGATGCAGGAGTGTCAGCGCGGATGTGACCGGCGCGTGTGGCGTGTGGCGGCGTGCAGTTTTGCAGCGTGTGCATCTCATTTACTTGGGATTTAATACAGGAGTGAATATTGTACAAAAAATGAGACCGATAAAAGTTATTTAGTTAAAACATGTTGCCAAGACTGAATTATCTATCTGTCTATCTATGTATTATAATATAAAATATTATAACAAAAATAAAATATTATTGATGTAAAAGTTCTGTAATTAATTAAAAGTTTTGTGTCTTCACAGACGTGTAAATTACTTTTTTATTAGACATCTTGGTCTTCATGCTTATTTTATTAACTCGATAAAAAAAAAAATGTTTTCCGTATAATCCTCAATCTGCTATTAAGGAACACGCTGAGAAAATTAAGGACAAGAAAACCGCGAGTTGACCCTTGTATCCACAGTCTGCCAGCACGACCGAAAGGTACGCGCCGCGGCGTAATAATGTTTAGCTTTAATATAAATTATAGAAAAAACTCTAAAGACATTGAGTTCGACCGGGAATCGACCCCAGTGCCCGCGGTACACTGGTCAAGGTGACCAGCCATTGGGCCAACGAGATGATCGTTGTTAAGTCAAGTTTAAGCAAATAGTGTGTAAATGTACATGAGCTGGGAGCCGGCTCGTGCCGCCGGGCGCGTTTAGTTCTACAGCACATTCAAAGCTGGACGGACTACTTGCAAATTACCTTTGTTTATCGCGGTTCGACTGAGCTAAGCTAGGGAATAAATGAAAAATTCAATAAAAACTCTATCAATGAACGATAAAACCAGTGAAGCATAATCTAATTAAGTTATTTAATTAACGATAAAATCCACACGCGTTCGTTATTCTCGTAGGCTTCACAGTTCCCTCGTGCCCGAGAAGGTTTGAGACGCCCGCGGGATGTGCGCAGCTACCTCGAAGCTCTTACAGTGACGCTGGTCAGCGACTTGCCCGGTAGGCTGGTGCCGGGTCCGCGCGGAGGTACTCGGCCAAAATCGATTTGTTTGTGACGAAATCAATTATTTCATTATGTCCAAGTATTTATGAGGATTGGAACAGAACTAAAACAGTCTCTCCATATAGACGACACACTCGTCCCCACTACTTATGTTGTGATCTTGTGAAACTTATGTGTGATTAAGTGGAAGTACCTTGAGGGCCAAGAGCAAGTAGTCCATGAGGTCGAGCCTGTTCATCTGCAGCAAGTTGAAGTGTCTCTGGGGATGATGGTCTCGCAGCAGTAGCAGCATAGCACTCAGCAGCAGCGCGAAGCCGGAGCCGCGCCCCACCGCTCCGCCCTGCTCCACCTCCCAGTTGAACTCCTGTGCACAAAGGCAACACGTACACAATATGCCCGGGCGGACATCACTTCCACAACCATATATATGACATACGGTCATGTCGACGGACTCCAATAAGGTATTGCTGGGTAAGCTTCATGTATATATAGCAATAAAAAGGTTTATCTCAAATTTACCTGTCCAGTTTCTAGGTGTCTCCAGGCTTTCAAGAGGAGCACCAGTAGAGAAGGTTCTAGCAGTACAGCATCAGTCCTGCCCATCAATATGATATTGTCGCCATTCACGCTCATTATGGGACTGCTGCAAGCTTCGTTCAGTATGACCTGGAAGAGTTTTTAGACAAACGTCGACTTTATTCATTACTTTTTTACTTTCGAAATTTGTAGAAACGAGATTGACATTTTTTTAGCGATGAGAAAAAAAGTTAATGCAACGACTTGTATCGCAAAAGCAACATAAGAGAAGTTTCACCCTCGGCTGTGCAAGAAGTTTGACTTGTATAATGTGATAAATGACAGAAGTTAGACTACATGTCATACACATGTGATCACTAGAAAACATTCGCACTGAGGCGGTTCAAGAAGTATGACTGTTATAACGTGAGAAGCGACAGAAGTTGAGCTTCAAGTCGTAGACGTGTGACGACTACAAAGCACGTGCGGTGCGGCACCTCGAGCAGGTGCGGGCCGACGACGCAGCGCGGCGCCGCCAGCAGCGCCAGCAGCATGTCGAGCCGCAGCGCGCCGTACAGCCGCCCGTCCAGGCGTGCCGCGCGCAGCACCGTGCCCAGAGCCGCGCCCTGCTCCGGCGCGGTGCCCCCCAGCTCGATCACCTGCACGGTCACTCTTCAATCTACATTCGTTTTAGGTTTCGGATATGTTACTTCATACTTGGAGTAATGAAAGGATTAGTTATTCACTGATGTGCGTTGCATATTGCCATTAATATAGTTAAGCTCAGAGGATGTTTCGTGAACTAACCCTAGCATAGAGATAGAGCAGCAGATCAGGTCCGCCGAGTAAGTAGAGCGCAGGCGCCACGCCCTTGTGTCTGCTGGAGAGCGGGGTCCCGGTCCAAGTGGTGAACAGCGTCTCCGGGATGGGGGCTCCGGCGGGGCTCGCGTGCGGCGGGGGCGCAGACACGGATGACGTCACGCTGGATGCAGACGCAACTCGACCCGAGAACACTGATCACACGCAACGCAACGATACTTCACAACCGAAGTGCGACAGGGCTCTCTACTTTTGTACTAGTACTTCAATCCTGTCTTCAGTCTGCCGCTCCTTGGAGCGTTCCTTTAACCTTGTGATATTAGAAACTTATCGCACTTGGTGGAGTTTTCATTCACAGTTTTATGTCAAAGTTAGTGGTGCCCGCGTGCAGTCGGTCGGGTAGTCGCTCAGAGCTGGGCTTACATAGCCTACTGTTGGCGCCACCTACCGAGCACTACTGGTAACGCCAGTACTTTAAATGAAGATATTGTCAAGTGTGTGAGCAGTGAGCTCGTACCTGTGGGCAGCGCAGCGTTCTGATGATACAAGTTGATGACGTGAGGCGAGCTCGCCGAGAAGGACAGCAACAAACTGTCGGTGAGTTCCCTCATGTCGGACGGGACACGTTGAACATCTGCCGCATAACATGTACTTGGCGAGGGTTGGGGTAACGGAGACTTTTACAATGTCGTCACTCACTTTGAGGTATGATTTCTTCGGTTTCAGTTGTAACAGTACAACGGCTCTCCCATCCTTCAAACCGAATCGCATTACTGCTTCACGGCAGAAATAGGCAGGGCGGTGGTACCTACCCTGCTCACAAGAGGTCCTACCACCAGTAATTACGCAAATTATAATTATGGTTTGATTTTTATTACAAGTTGTTACTTCTACGATATTTTACTGCGAAATTCAGTCGTGAACATTAGTTAAGAACGTATTTCATTAAAAAAAAATTGTACTTTGTTTGCGGGATTCGAACACCGGCGCATCACTAGATACGAATGCACCGGGCGTCTTATCCTGTAGGCCACGACAATTTTGATCTAAGCTTAGATCAAACGATTTTCGATCACGTCAACACCAGCAAATAATTGACGAACTAAGCGCTCACCTGCTCCCAGTCCACGTTCGAGTCCAGCAAGTTCGGCGAGAGGACCGGCGCGAAATTCGGAGCATCACACTGGACCTGTTGGTTAGGAGGATGGGAGAGTTATTGAATGTGTGAGGGTGGAGCAGCCTGGGCGGCGCGGGCGGGCGGGCGTACCTGCGCGGCGAGGTCGGGGGGGGCGGCGGCGCGGAGCAGCGCGCGGCGGGCGGACAGCAGCGGGGCGCGGTACACGTGCACGCCGCACACGTCCCACGCGCCGCACGCGCCCGCCCCGCGCGCCGCCCGCGCGTCGCCCAGCACCACGCTCGTCGGGGTGATCTTGCGGACCAGGATGCCTGCAAGCCGACACACCGAAGCTGTGATATAAGCCGGCGCGGTTCAAAACACAAAGTACTATGTAGCGCTTACCCTGAATTGGCAACGATACTGGGTCGCACTCGTAGCCGTCTATGAAAACTGTGACCTGTCAATGAAATTACTCTTTACAACATCAAACGAACTTTATATTGTTTAAAAAGTTTACAGCATCGCTTCTCTAATGTAACTTTAACTCTTTAAAGAATTCTATACTTTAAGTTTAAGATTGTAAAGTAAATTGTGGTATATCACAATATGTAGGAGAATATTTACCTCAGACGTGCACGCTGCACACTGCCCACTCTCGACACAAAGTTGGCGTGTGCCTATCCTATATATATGAGTTTATATATGTGTATATATTATACGGCTGGTTTTCTGTTAATGAATAGTGCTGAAGTGAATTTTAGAAGTAACGACAGGGAAGACCTTCCACCGAGCGGGTGATATTGTTCCATGGACAGAGAGCCCACGTGCGGTGGAAACTATGCAAGCTTATGTTGAAAATGTCGTTAGCGCGATTCAGGCAATTGTCATTATCTTTTTCCTCTGATAGCTACCGCCAGAAAAACATTGCTTCTTGCTTACACAGCCTTTATACATCTTACAACCTACAAATAAATGAATTAAAAATAAATAAATAAGCATGCCCGTGTTTTAGATATATAGTGTGGGTGACCTGCACGTGCACGCGGCGCTGGCGGAGTGTCTCGGCGACGTTGAGTCCGACGCAGTGCCAGCGGCGCGGCGCCAGCTGCCCCACGCCGCGCGCCTCGCTCAGCACGCGGTTGCAGCCCGGCTCCGGCCGGCACAGCCGCAGCGTGAACGTGCCTGCCGACCGCACCGCCCTTGTGTTACTTGTCAACTGCGACCTATAGTCCGTAGACTCTCCGAAACAGCACCGGAATAGTGTAGGAGTCAAGTGTACTAAATTGAACTGAAGTGTTCATGGTGCTGGTTTTAAAATTCTTCCACTTGCTTTTTTTTCCTACCTAGCTGAGAGCCTTGAGAGGCCATTTCAGCGTAACCTTAACTAGTAGGTGAGTTCACGGGGCTCAAACCTGACGACGTTGCTAACACGAACCCTAGCAAGAGCCGTGCTTCGCATAATCTACCACCGGATCGGAAACGCAACCCACTGAGAAGAACCGGCGAGAAACTCAGTGGTCTGTGTCTGTGGGTTAATTTACTCGTCGAATCCTTCGACGAGAACGACGACCAGTGCCACTTGCTACTATGGCGCCGCATTAATTAGCTCCCTTTCAGGGGACACTTTTTTATTACACTGAAAAATGGTGCTCCTTACTTCGACTCCGTCGTGGGTGAGCATCACGTGTTAGGTGGAGTGGTAATTGTTCGATCGAGTTTAATTATCACAATAAATAGTCAAGGGTAAATAAACCCAATAGATGATGCTGTTCTCCTACTGTTTTCATTTATATACCTATTGTTAAATTAATACGTTGAAAGTATATTTCGTTGACGCGAAAAAACCTATTTAATCATTAAGTTAAATTTTACCCATCTGACACCACCGTTGACGCCGAAGTATCCTCGACCCGCGTCAGCACGGCGGCAGAGAAAAGCGCTATAGCGAAAACTTACCGGTTCCAGTGTCCAGCCAAAGCTCGAACATGAGAGAGTCATGTCCGATGGAGACCACATGCGAGAGTTCGGAAGGCTTTGTTGCTTCCTTCGTCGGAGACTTCCTCTTCGGAGACTCCACGTCCGAGGAATCGTCGTGAATGTCATTTATGTCTTCTGTTAAAAGCGTTGACGAACATGTTAGTAAAATAGTAACCATTATAGCTTAAAATATCAAGGTACAAATTTCAATGTTCGGAACTTGTTTAAAGGGGGGTCCTAAAAATTTTGAGCACCGAAATTCGGGAATCAATGTACGAAGTCGGCGTCGGGCCCGTTAGCGTGGCGTCAATTTGTAATGTTAATCACGCTTGCTACACTTTCCGCGTAGTCGAGTAGTTATGGTACTTAACTACATCTTTCATTCATTCTAGATAACATGAGAGCCCACAATATATGAATCTGATAAAATTAAGCTTACAGTTGGTAACGAATATAGACTTGTTTTCTGCTTAGTTTAAGGTAATAATAGTACATTATACCTTTTGGGATCGTACATGTAAGGCTTTTCCGTATTTATGTTAGACGATCGAGTGAATTTGAAAATAAGCACGGCACTAATGTGTAGTAGATACGTACTGGAGGCGTGAGGTCGGTACGTGAGGCCGGACAGCAGCAGCGCGAAGCCGGCCAGCCACGGCGCCCAGCCCGCGCCCTCCACCCCGCACCGCGCCGCCCCGCGCGCCCAGCACGACGTCACGCCTGCGCACACCACACTCATCCAACCACCGTACTGTGCCGCGGTGCAGCAACAAACTTTTTTTAAAGAAATACGTATAACACAGACTATTTTTACAATGAAGGAATAGCACTGTATAAAAGTGCATTTTCATGCCTGCGTAATTAGTGGCAGGGGGGCAGGCAGCGCACACGAGCGCGTGTCGCGTCCGCCCCTCCACCCCTTCCTCGAACTACTCGTAAGGCGCTCCCGACCCCGCAGAGTCAGTGTTGCCAGTCGCTCGTCATCCGTCCGTAGTAGTATTTTAGTCTTATTTTTTCTACTTAACTTTTACTAATATTTATTCCTTCACTGTCTCGTATTAAGTCCTTGTTTTCTGGTGGTCTGGGTACTGTTACACGGCCCTTCTCAAACTTCTTTTTAAAAAAACACAAAAACTTTTCACGACTAAACTGTCTTTATTAGATTTCACAATTTTACAACACTATTGTTGACTTCTCAAATTTACGTATGCTCGCGACGGCTTCCAGATTCTAACTTATGTATGCTCGCGACGGCTTCCAGATTCTAAACTGGTTTTCAATACGATTTGATTTTACAAGAAAGCTAAAAATGATGACTCTAATGGAAAAAACACAATGAGCTAGTAAACGAGCTGATTAGGGCAAAGCTGCTTTGTAGAGTAGTGTGTAACAGCTCCCCCTTTTTGACGAAGCTTTCATCCTCAATAAGATGAAGCATAGTTAAACGAAAATAATATAAAATTTGAGGAGTCATTACAAAATCATTAAATCATTAAATTGAAAATAGAAAATAAAACAGAAAATATTGAAAATTCGTTCTTAATAATATTTATAAAATTAAAGTTAGGAATTAGTATTAAAATTAACATTACAATGTATGTTTAAACTTGTATAAAACATTCAAAATTAGAATTAGAAAATTATATAAAATATTATTCATGTTTAATATAAGTATATTTTTTTTTATTAAGTTATTAAAAATTTAGATTTCTGTTTGAAGAGGATTGATCCTTATTATAAATAGTAGATTTATAATTCTGCTTCTGCCTAATTGGCAAAGATTGTATAGACATTTTATCTTCATCATTGGATGACATCTCAGTCATCTCGATAGAATTTGAAACTTTAGATTTTTTATTGGTTGATTTTGTGTTATAACATCCGTTAAATATTTGAATACAACATACAGAATTGGACGTTTTGTTTTTAAAATATCTGTAAATCTTATACATTAAAAATAGAAACAAACACACGATAAGGATATAAGTAAATGTAGAATAGTATGAACCATATTTAATCAAATGAGATTGTTTCTCAATATTATTTAATTCATTTTCTAAATTGTCCATTTGGTGCGTCGCATATTTCAAGGAATCTAGATTTATTTTGCTAATAGAGATTGGCGACAAATGTGGTAAACTTTCATTAAGTATGTCTCTCTTACAACAATCATCGGATGTAATATCAAAGCTTATATTTAAAGGAGATTTAATAATAAAAGAGTGAGAATTTGTTGGTATAAGTTGAATGGTCTTAGAGTAACCGATACAATTGTTTGTTAACTTAAGAATTCCTGTTCCTTCGATAGAATAATCATGGATGACGTCATTACATTTGATAGTAAGTTTACTTTTATTTGATTGAACGTATATCCATTTGTTATTTAGTAGTTTTTGCCAAATATCAATTTGACCATATAAAATTTTAGAAATACATTCAGAGGGCAATGAAAGAATAACCTCTGTTAATAATTTAGATTCACAATTAGGATTACTTACACTTGAGTATATAGTTATTGATTCACATATAGAATAGTTATTGTTTATCATTTTACAATTATCAAAATTATCCAGCATAGCATAATGCAGTCTATCGTCACTTAAAGCGATGTACGAGTTAGACGGTTTAATTAAAGCGAAAGTGCGATGTGACTCATCGTGAGGTGTAGGTAAAGGTATGTTTTTATAAACAACGAACTTGTCTGGAATTATTAAAGGAATTCGTAATACGAATATGACTTTATTATTATAGAAATAAGAACTAAGCTTAGAAACATCGATCAATGAATGAATATTTTGAATATTTAGGGTGACTGGAAAGTCTAGCCTTTTATTTATTTGATTACTATGCTTAAATAATTCATTATAAAGATCTAAGGGGACTAATTACGCTAGGGTGTAGGATGTTAACCTTCGAAAATAATATAGAACTTAATGTAGTGTCTAGAAAATTTGAAATAGTTAGTAGAGAACTTTCGATAATATTAAGTAAATTATTAACTTAGAATTATACAATAATAGATTATCAGTTTTTGTAATTTGAGAAAATATTTCGTTCATTTTATTTATTTGAGAATTCAATTTAATCTCGTTTTGATTAAGTTTGTAGATAGTCGTATTAAAATTATTTATAGTAGACTTTATTATATGAATGTTATCTCTCATTAAGTGAAATATCTCTGTCTCACTCTTTTTACATGATTCGATCGCAGCGTCGTATTTCCTCGCATCGTCTGCGTCTAATGTACCAAAGAAAAACTTTAAAATTTCGCCTCCAAATTCTAGAGAGCGTTTGACCTTGTGCATTGGTCGATAATCAATAATGTGCGATAAAGATTTTAATTTATTAAAATTAGATTGAATTAGGACCTCAGTGGGACTAGATATGTCATTACACAAACTTAAATCTTTTGACTGAATTTTATTACAAAGGTTAAGAGTATCTTGTAGTAGATTTTGTATTTTATTAAGATAAGGTTCTAGAAAGATGAGGTCAATGTGCGTGACGACTTTCCAATAGTCGTTATAAAAACTTATGTGTCGTAGGTTCAAAATAAATTCCGGGACTATGCGCGATAGGGATAATATTCGATTCGGCGCGACTGTGGCGTAAAGAGCCATGACAGCATAAGATTCTGAAAATAAACACATAGAATAAGTTTAGACGTAGAAGTTAGATTGTAGCAGGTTTAATTTCGTTGGTATGATATTTAATTTGTTTACGACCTACTTGTAAGGTCACGTTATGTTTATTGTGTACTTTAGTAATTTTGTAAGGCCTTTCCATATGGGCGATAGAGCTTTTCTCAATTTATGATGGTGTTTTAAATATACCATATCACCAGCTTTATACAAAATTTCGCGAGAATTGGTATCATAGTATTGTTTAGACCTTTCTTTACTGTTAATAATATTTTGTATCGCTTTTTCGCGACTAAAACGCATTCTATATTGTAATGCGCGAATATATTCATTATAGGTTGTGTTACTGGTGCTTTCATATAAAGAACTTGGAATGGACGGTTTGTAACCGAATAATAACTCGTGTGGAGTATAATTAGTAGTGCAATGGGGAGTAGTATTATAGGCTAATATTGCAGTAAATAAATAGGCAATGCCAATCGTTTTGATTTTCATTAACGAAAGACTTTAAATATTCTTTTAAAGTAGCGTGTGAGCGTTCTAGAGCTCCGTTTGTTTGAGGATGATACGGAGTTGCAAATAAAGCTTTTACTTTTAAGATTTCAGTTAGTTGTTTAAATAATTCTGACGCAAAGCAAGTACCTAGGTCAGTTAAAATGGTTTTTGGAAAACCGAACAAAGACATGAAATGTACGATATTACGAGCTATCTCCTCACTAGTAGAAGTAACCATAGGGTAAGCACTCGTGAATTTGGTTAAATCATCTTGTAAAGTTAGAATAAACTTGAAATTTTGAAAACCTGAGTCGGGCAAAGGGCCTACGACATCTAAGGCTAACCGCTCAAACGGCTTAGTAGATGTAGACGTGATCTCCATCGGAGCTTTATTTGATTTACGTAGAGGTTTGTTAATTTGACAAAGTTTGCAGCTTTTTACATATTGTTCAATATCAGAACGCATACCTTTCCAATAGTACATAGCTTTAATGCGCTTATACATGCGTTGTGATCCTGGGTGACCAGCGATAGGTGAATCGTGGTTTTCCTTTAAATTTTAGGGACTCTATTGGAGTCGGATAAATTAATTTATTTTTATAAATATGTATTTTGATATTAGTATTATGGAAAACATAGGAAATTATATTATAGACTTTCGTGTAATTTAATTTAGAGAATGGGTCTGAAAAATCTGGTAATGCTAAATCTGTGATATTTTCACACTCTATTAACATATTTCTTAGTTTAATTAATAAATTATAAATATCTCTAAAATGAGTCTCTTCGTAATGATGAACTTTAGTGTATAAGAAGTAGAAAGTTTTATTTTTATTTTAATACTTTGATTGTAAGAAGTTCGCGTTCGGAATTTAGTAACTCTTCAGTATTTTCGAGTTGGTTTAAGATATCCTCGCAGTGAGGTATAGAATAATCAAAATCTAATGAAACTGGGCAAGCGATTGTATTAAACTTAGATAAATGTAGACTTTCAGTACATTATTCGATAACAGTGTCTGATATTGGAAGTTTGTTTATAAATTGAAGTTTAAAATATTTTTCATAACTAAGATTGTTCAAATTATTTATATTTATAGCGTTGATAGGGCAACGAGATAAAGCATCGGCGTTAGAGTTAAGACGACCTTGCTTGTAAACTATTTCATAGTCATACTCTTCGAGTTTAAGACGCCAGCGAATAAGCCTACTACCGGGGTCTTTTACATTAAATAACCACACAAGAGGTCTGTGATCTGTTACGATTTTAAATTTGTTGCCGTATAAGTATGGCCTAAAAGTTTTAACAGCAAATAAGATGGCTAAAAGCTCTTTCTCAGTGGTGGAATAGTTGCCTTCGGCTTTGTTTAAAGTGCGTGATGCATACGCTATTGGTTTATCCTTGCCTATTTGACCTTGGGATAAAATTTCGCCTATGGCGTAATTACTTGCATCTGTAGTAACATTAAAAGGTTCTGAAAAATTTGGATATTGAAGTAGAGGGGCAGTAACTAGTTTTTCTTTTAAGAATTCGAATGCGTGTTGCTGTTCCTTGTTCCAAAGGAAGTCAGCATCCTTCTTCAAGAGGGAAGTAAGTGGTTTAGTTAACTTAGAGAAGTTTTCGATAAAACGGCGATAATAACCTATGAGGCCTAAAAATGATTTTATTTCTTTAGGATTTTTCGGAATTGGGAATTGTGAAACGGCCTTGACTTTTTCGGGATTAGGAGAAACACCTTTATCGGTGATAATATGGCCAAGATAAGTGACTTCGTGTCTTAAAAATTCACACTTGTCTGGTTGGAGTTTGAGGTTGAATTGTCGAAATTTATCAAATACCAATTTTAATTTGGTAATGTGCGAGTTAAGATTTTGGCTGTACACGATACAATCGTCCAAATAAATATAACAATGGAGGCCTTGTAGACCTGATAGAACAGTGTTCATAAGACGTTGAAAAGTAGCAGGGGCATTTTTCAACCCAAAAGGCATTCTGGTGAATTCGTAATGTCCAGACATGCTCGAATTAGTGCTAATTGTAAAACCTGTTTTTGGGGCGTCCTGAGCGCTGGTTCGTAATTGGTGAAATCCGCTTGTAAGATCCAGCGTACTAAAATATTTAGAATGACCCAACTGGTCTAGAATGTCTGTAATAAGAGGTAGCGGATAAGTCTCTGAAACGGTAACGTCATTAAGGCGTCGGTAATCTATAACGATTCTCCATTTTCGTTTACCGGAAGCGTCCATTTTCTTGGGCACAACCCAAACCGGAGCGCTCCAGGGTGAAATAGAAGGTCGGATGATGTCTTGTTCTAACATCTTACGAATTTGAGAATCGACCTCCTCTTTGTGACATTCAGGAAAACGATATGACTTAACGTGGATAGGAGGTGCGTTGCCTGTATTTATGGTGTGCTCAATAGCACTTGTGAAAGTTAAAGGTTCACCTTCGATGTGAAAAATATCTGTATATTGTGAACAACACTCTAAAAGAACTTTACGTTCTTCATCATTTAAATGAGAACATCGGATAAGACTTAGAACTTTGTTAATACGATCAGATTTAGAAGTTACATTAGAATTAATATTAAAACAAGATCCGTAATCAAAACATTCGCGTTCGAGAGGCGTTAACGTTACGTGATAATCTTTCACTTCGATATCGCTCTCTGTAGTATTTAAAATAGAATTATTTATTTTATTATTTTGTTTAATCGTAACTATGCAATTAGCGACATAAACACCTTCACATAAGGTATGATCTAGAACAAGAGCTTCGTTATTACGATAAAGCTCGGGCACGTGATTTGACACTGTGCATTCAATGACGGCTTCGGAACGAGCCGGAATGATATAAGTTGGTTGAGTATAAATGATAGGAATAGAATGATTCATTACAGATAAGGATTTAGAAAAATAATTGATGTTCGATTTAAAATAATTGCAAAAATCGCTACCAATAATTCCATCGTAATTATTTAAATTAATATCGTCATTTGTAAGGTGAAATTTGTATTTAAAAGTTTCGTTATATAAATTAAATTCCATTTCGAAAGTACCTAATGTTTCAACAGGATTTTCTGAACTATTAATCCCTTTTAATTTCACGATTTCGTTCGAGAGATTCGGGACTTCTAATAAACTTGATCCTTTTATAATACTTATGGTGGATCCTGTGTCAATAAGGAAACATAGTTTTTCAGAGGCATGTTTAGAATTTAAGTAAATACGAGGTAAAGACACCTTTTTACTGTAATCGTTAATTTCGTACATAAGTTAGATTTAGGATTTGTAACTAAGTTAGAATTAGGTAAATTATTTTTTGAATCCGGAGTAAGGCCCTGATTTTTGTTATCATTCGATTGTCTTGATTGAGTCATGAATTTAGAATTAATAAAATTAGAATTGTATTGATTGGTTTTTTAATTTGAGTAAAATTTTTTGTTTGTTATTTTATCATTTAGTTCTTTATCATTAGTAGAACTCGTCAATTCTTTTGACTGAGTCGTGAATTTAGTAGAACTCAACTCTTTTGGTCGAGGTATAAACTTGGTAGAACTCAGTTTATTTGGCTGAGTCGGGAAGTTAGGAGAACTCAATTCTTTTATTTGAGTCGTGAATTTAGAAGAACTCAATTCTTTTGGTTGAGTCGTGAAGTTAGAAGAACTCAATTCCTTTGGTTGAGTCGTGAATTTAGAAAATTTAGTATAAGTCGTGTCTTTATGATTTTGATTAGATTTCGAAGGACACGGCAACGAAATCCGATTTAGTTTAAATTTTCTTGTTCACACGGTTGCGCAGGTGCAACATGAGACCTAATATACGAGTTATCGTTTTGCGCGGAATTTGCGTTTTCGCGGCGATTCTCGTTAAATTGACGCTTGCGACATTCCGTAATCGTGTGACCGGTTCTTTTACAATAATTACACGTTTTAATATAAGAATTATTTGAATTAGGTTTTTGATTTTTATTAAAATTATTTTGATGATGAATTTGGAAAACGTTTTTTGAAAAAGGTTTTTTATTTTTAAAACATTCTGAAGAAGTATGGCCCGCTTTGTTACAGACTGAACATTGTTTTTGGGATTTTGTGTTAATTTTGTATAAATTGAATATTTTTTCCTCATCAATGGCATATTGTATGGCGTCACTGAGGGTTGTTGGATTTTTACAACGAACTATATTAGATAGTGATGGATTTAATCCCAATAAAAATGTATTAAGGGCAAGATCCTCCATGACTGCGGTTCTGCCTAGAAGCTCCCTTTCGTCCTTACAACTATAATGAATGTTAGAATGAATACGCGTTAATATTTGTTCAATTCTTAAGGAAAATTTAGTAACATCCTCATTTAATAATTGTTTACAATGTTGCAAATCAGAAAGTAAATTAATGGAGTGTTTTTTCTCTCCAAAGGTTGACCTTAAAAAGTTTTTTAGTTCCGTCCACTTAGTAAACGTTTTTAGACTACATGCGACTTGGGCTTTTCCTTCTAATTGTGAGATAATAAATTTACATAAGACGGGTTGTTGATCCGAACTAGCTAAGGACATTGCATTGTCACAATTAGTTAAAAACGCGGGGAGTGATTCTCTGTCCCCATTATAAGTTTTGATGAATTTGGTTAAAAAGGATAAGGTAATTTTGTCCGTCATTTCGCCTTTCTTTGAAGATTCCGATTTGACTGACATTTAGGTTTGAATTATGATGTGCTGGATAAAATTGGAATACAAAAATAGCACTTGAAATACAGGTTAGAATTAAATATAAATTTAGAAAATTAAAATTAAGATTAAAGAACTTTGAAATTTTTCGGAGAATTTGAAGTGTAGAGCACTCACAGAAGCACGCCGTACCGCATTGCCTCGTCAGGAGCAGGATGCTGGTAGTTATGTTCTGGATGCTGATTGATGGTGGGTGAGTTAGAATTGGAGAAGCAGCTGGACTGTCGTCTCTGTGCGTCACGTCGCGGCTGGAGCGGGCTCACGCTTAACAGCGGAGGCTTACCGTCGTCCTCTTGAGTTGTGTTTAGACGCAGGCTTGTCCTTAGGGCAAGGCTTACTGTCGGTCGTTCTTGAAGTTGATGGCTCGGATTCGAGATACCAGAATCTTTGACGGTCTGTCTCAGATTTCTTCTCTGGTATCCCACTTCTGACACCAATTTGTTACACGGCCCTTCTCAAACTTCTTTTTTAAAAAACACAAAAACTTTTCACGACTAAACTGTCTTTATTAGATTTCACAATTTTACAACACTATTGTTGACTTCTCAAATTTACGTATGCTCGCGACGGCTTCCAGATTCTAACTTATGTATGCTCGCGACGGCTTCCAGATTCTAACTGGTTTTCAATACGATTTGATTTTACAAGAAAGCTAAAAATGATGACTCTAATGGAAAAACACAATGAGCTAGTAAACGAGCTGATTAGGGCAAAGCTGCTTTGTAGAGTAGTGTGTAACAGTACCACCAACTA
Organism: Bombyx mandarina; assembly: GCF_030267445.1. Taxonomy (NCBI): domain Eukaryota; kingdom Metazoa; phylum Arthropoda; class Insecta; order Lepidoptera; family Bombycidae; genus Bombyx; species Bombyx mandarina. The sequence continues at coordinate 16,480,967 of NC_143219.1, read as the reverse complement.
CCCATTTCTGTCGCGAATCAATTATACGTTTCGGCTTGAGGTGTGAGTCGGCTGTAGTACAAATACAACTAAGATTTCGACCTCATTACTGAAGATGGACGGCGGACACGTTCTGATCGACACTCAAGAGCCCCTTCACCCCGTCATACGTGAACCTCACACCAAAGGTCACAGATTGGAAATGGAACACGTATCACTATGTGTCAGCCTTATAGGTCTTTCGTCAGTAAGTTGAAATGTTCACGAGTGCTCACGGTTACAACTACGGATTTAGTTTTCAACGGGCGACAGTCGGATTCAGTTAGTGTGCAGAAAGCAAATAATAAGAGTAAGGGTATGGACCGGCTCTGAGGTGCGAGACGTGCAGGCTGTGGGCGCAGCTCTCCGCGAGCTGGCTCTGCGAGGTCGCGTCGTGCAGCACCAGCTGCTTCAGCTCCTGCGTCAGCGACTGCACGCCTTCTGTTAGTGTTTATTATTTATTATTTTGCTGGTGGTAGGACCTCTTGTGAGTTCGAGCGGGCAGGTACCACCGCCCTGCCTATTTCTGCCGTGAAGCAGTAATTCGTTTCGGTCTGAAGGGTAGGGCAGCCGATGTAACTTTACTGAGATCTTAGAACTTATATCTCAAGGTGGGTGGCGCATTTACGTTGTAGATGTCTATGGGCTCCAGTAACCACTGAACACCAGGAAGGCTGTGAAATCGTCCAACCACCTACGCACAAAAAAAAAAGCACACCCGACATCATACCCACCCACTCTATTGCGTTGGTCATACGGTATATTTCAATACGCGCGGGTACGTGGCATCCTGGCGATTTCTTCTTCAAAAGGTCCAGACTTGGGGCATTCACTCTAGTGTCTATGGGATCCAGTACCCGCTAATAAGAAGCATATTCAGTTTCCGTGACGACATCATCAACAGATATGGAATGTAGACGAATAGTTGATTAATTTCTCTTGTTGACACTATTTTTATTTTTCTCTCATAACTGACACGTTTTTTTCAAATTTCATTGTGATTCGTAAACGAAAATTATGTCCGACTGACCTTTATTGTTCATGTCAATTGGAAAAGTGAGTATGCAATCCGGCGTGTTGCAAGTTGCATTGTAAAATAGTTTCTGCAGCGTTGACAATAAGGGCGTCAACGGTGGCTTCTCTGCTGTGAACAATTTCAAGAAGGCAGCCAGCTCTGGGGCCGATATGCTTTGGGAAGCCAACGCGTAGATTAGTTCCAAGACACTGCGCTGCAATTCTGTAACAACGGGAAGGAAACAATGCTAAAACATGTTTGATATGAAGGAGAAAAGGTATGAATATTATATACCGGTGTAATGTTTTGTTTAAATAAAATAAAAAAATATATATTGCCCGAGCAGGCAGACGTGCATACGGCCCACCTGATGGTAAGTAGTTACCGTGGCTCATGGACGCCAGCAATGCCAGGGGCAGAGCCAAGTCGCTGCCTACCGCTCAGTGAGGCGTGTAGTGCTAGACGTGTACCTCGGTAGGGGTGGTGCGTGGTGAGCAGCGCGGCGTGCGCGGGCGCCAGCAGCCGCAGCAGCAGCGGGGGCGCGGGGCGCGGGCGGGGCGCGGCGCCGCACAGTCGCGCGCAGCACGCCCGGCACAGCGCCGCCCCCACGCGCTCCAGCCCCGCGCCCTCCTCCGGGCACTTCGAGCCCATCAACCTGGGGGCCGTCGCAATATAAAGCAGCAGAAGAACCAACATGAGTGTGCGCACAATGTAAAACTGGTATCAAGGATTCATATTAATCAATTTAGTTTTGTTGTGCTGTACTAATGGCTGTCTTGTTCTTATTAATTAATTGAACAATCAGAAGGTATATTTTTCGGGAAAAAAATGATGGTGAGCACTCATGCTGACTAATACTGACCGCACACTAGACCAGTGGACAAGGTCCTTCTACCTGATGTTAAGTTATTACCAAAAAGACTTATTCACGAGAGAAATACGAAGGTTGCTGCCACAGGAAAGCTAGCAGCTACCTGCTAGTAGAGACCCATACCCATGAGTCAAATGTGCCGATGTGTATAGTAATCGGCAAACTTCGTGAGCAAATGACCTTGACTGCGCAGAACCGAATTTTAGATCACTTTGGTGGTGAGGGTGAGGCGCGACGGCAGGGGAAATCGTATCGAGCGCGTTATTGGTAGATCAGTCGAACCTTGCGTCCCGCACCGCGCCCTCATTCCGCTTGCTCCCAAAAGTACGCTTGCGTACAGTGGAAAGTCTATCGTTATTAATCGTTAAGTTATTTGTTATAATTGCTTGTGGACTTTGTTGCCATTGCTATTTGTTGAGTGTTTGTTGATTTTTTATAAAACATACACTATGCCGTGACAAACTGGTGTAGTACTTAAAAGAAAGGGTAGAAAATTTGTGTACGACGTATATTGCTTCTTTATAAAACATGGGAAGAATGATATGGAAAAATTAAAACAGACTTCGGAAGCAACAAAAACATCAGTGAGTACTGTTAGGTGCATTATTAACGAAGCTAAAGGCTCTGGCTTGCTCGCCGTGTTTCGGACTCCGGGTAAGAAAAGATCAGGGAAGAAGAAAGTTACCGGAATGGATAGTTTCGTTCAATCTGTAATAAAAAGATGTAATCATAATAACTACATAACAAGCAGCGAAACTCCATACCGTAGAAAGGCTTCGAAAAATTTAAAGAAGATATAAATTTTAATGGCTCGGAATTAAGCTTACGACGGATTATGAAAGAGCTAGGCTTCAGATGGAAAAAAAGAACAGAAAATAATCGGAAGCTGGTAAATGAAAAAAGTAACATTCGATTACTACGAATCGAATATCTTCAAAAAATAATTAATTATAGACAAAAAAGAAGACCGAATCGACCGAGTTGTAAACTACGCCGATGAGCCCTATGTCGACTCATCACGATGATAGCGACTCGGGTGATGAAAACAGTGATGATGATGATGGTCAAGATTATGATAACGAAAAAAAAATTACAAATACCAGCTTCGCTTCAACTGAACCAAGACCTGGCAACAGCTCTAGTTTTGACTTAATAGAAGGAATATCTATTTTACCCCAAGATTAAATTATTACAATTATTAACCTATATGTTTTGTTGATGTTCTAATAAATATATAAATAAATACATATGTTGATTTTAATAATTTAATAGCATTATGACGCAGAGTAATGTTTTTGCACGTGAGTGTACCATGCGCAAACTTACCCCCACTACGTCGACAAATGCTCAAGAAGTTTGCCGGTTATTATACTCACTTATCAATGAGCTGTGTGAGTATGTCGACCACAATGATGCACAGCTCAGGGTGCGCCATGTCGCCGTTCTTGGTGTACTCGGCGCACTCGAGGGGCGCGGCGTCCGGCAGAGACTGCAGGCCTGCAACAGACAGTGCCGGGTGTCACACCAGAACCGACCACCGACAATGGCTTCCTTGGCGCTTACAAAAGGTGGGTTCATTATATTAGATACTAGCGACCCGCCCTCGCTCCGATTCGGAAACTGTAATTTATTATTGATTTCTCCACTATTTAATGGATGTTATTATACATATAAACCTTCCTCTTCAATCACTCTATCTATTAAAAAAAACCGCATCAAAATCGGTGGCGTAGTTTTAAAGACATAAGCATACATAGGGACAGACAGATATAGGGACAGAGAAAGCGACTTTTTTTATACTATGTAGTTAAGTAACGCAAGGACTAGCTTTGAACGTATCGAAAACCATTATTAGCTTAACATTTAATAAGTTACAAAAAATCCGCGACAGATATAACATATTTTTACTGCACACAGAAGACTGTCGCTTCAAGTTTATATTTCTCAACAATAGTGTTTTAATCATATTCGTATGACTTACCAGGGTTCGCTGTGAGAGCCGACATCGTGGGAGAGAGCCTTCGACTCTTGAATGTCTCGATTATATCAAGTTTACCTAACTCTACGTCCGCCTGTCAAAATAAAATTGAACAAAATCAACACTGGGTAGCGAATCGCAGTGTCATCTAAACTGCTTTATCAGTTCCATTCACTTTATAAACTGTAAAAACACAACGAACGGAAACTATGAGAAAATAACGATCAAAATATAATGAATTTGCAACATTTTTTTAAGCATCTTAATTTAAAAATGATACTACACTGCATGAGTCACGTGAGAAACATTTTAATAATTACAAATGTAATAGCTTAAAGTCGAGGTCGTCGCTAGGTACGACGTAATTATCCTAATTTAATAATGTGGGTGGATTTTTTAAGACTTGCTAATGGGAAAACGATGTTGTATATTTGTGAGCACCTGCAACCGCACGTGTTCTTACCGCACTGGCGATTTCTGCCGCAATACTATGACCAGATTCAGCTACGGCTTACGCTGCGACCCCACACCAACACTTGGAACTACAGCCATTAAAAGGGTAGGAACAAGTGCCTAATAGGTTTTTTTTTATTGCTTAGATGGGTGGACGAGCTCACAGCCCACCTGGTGTTAAGTGATTACTGGAGCCCATAGACATCTATAACATAAATGCGCCACCCAACTTGAGATATAACTTCTAAGGTCTCAAGTGTAGTTACAACGGCTGCCCCGCCCTTCAAACCGAAACGCATTACTGCTTCACGGCAGAAATAGGCAGGGTGGTGGTACCTACCCGTGCGGACTCAAAAGAGGTCCTACCACCAGTAGCCCTGTTTATTCGGAATGACGGATTGTATTTATGTAGTGTAGACTGACCTCGTATCCGTCATCAGGCCGGGCAGGGTTGGGGTCGCTGTGCTCGCTAGCGTACGGGCCACACGTGCTCTCGTCGCTGGACGAACACTCCGGCGTGCTGCTGCCGGACTCGCACGCTAGGGGTGGAACCTGGTAATAATCTAACTATTAACATGTTGTCGAGGGCGAGCTCACTCAGCCTCCACGAGTTTACTAACACCTGCCCTAGCAAGAGCAGTGCTTCGCTTAATGAACCACCGGCGTGGAATCGCGACCCACTGAGAAGATCTGAGGAGAAACTCGGCGGGTTATCCTTCGTAGCTGTAGTCGTTGGTGAATACAATATGTTAGATGCATAATCAGTTCAAACACAGTTACGTACCTACTTGTTCAAGATCTATAGAACAGTTAGAAGACCGTGAAGGCTTCTCTCGGAAAAAGACAGAATATATATAACTTCATTTCTAGGTACTAAATCTATTTTATTTTTTTGTATATTTAATCTTCGTTAGATTGTGTGAAACTTCATACAATTGCTCATGACACTCCGGAGAGGGTTTATGTCATAGTACCAACAAAATACGACAAGTTGTGCTGACGTGGTGGTGAACAGTATTTTTAATGAATATCTTATTTTTTTTATAATAAGGGCTCCGTGCTCTTACACTTATCTACATAGAGTAGCCAACCCAGTTACAGTTCAACGTTTCTCGCCGATCTTCTCAGTGAGTCGCGATTCCGATTCCCTTGCTAGGGCTAATGTTGGTAAATTTTCTAAGGTTGAGCCCACGAGCTCACCTATACATCCAGTGAAGCTAGGATAACCTCTGGACGTTATCCTAACGTAGGTACAATATCCTCGCACAAATATTCGCGTTAATCGAACAGTCTATTTCGAGTCTTCATGTTTTTATTCTACGTTTAGCATAACTATACGTATATAGTTCGATGTTTTTATTTAACACATATCCGTGTTCAGTTTTGCATATTATGCATTAATATTTAACTGTTTCCTGACATTTAAATGTTGTTTTCTAATGAAACTTTATTACTCGTTCGTCCATTTTTGTTCAAACGAAGACCGACGGTCTAATCTTATTAACTATTACTAATTATCGGGCGTCCGCGACTCTAAGATATGATTAAAAGTACACGTTCCGCTTAATTATGAATAATATATGGCGAGTTTAGTAAAACGCAAGATAAAGCCGCGTGGTTATTTTTAGTATCTCCTTCTGCGGTTGATCAGTAGACGCAAGGCCCCAGTTTCCTTAACCTAGTCAACTTCGGAATTGACAAGCTCGTCTTATTGTTTTCTACCTAACTTCAACTCATCTACCTAATTTTTAACATGAATGCTGACGATGGTCTGACATGTCATGATCTCCACCGACTAGGAGCATCGTCTTAATAATAGAGGAGAATGCGTCTGCCTCAACCCGTGCGCGCCCGCATTGATCCCGATGCTGATATATGCATTAATTCTTAAATGTTTTAGATCTGTACATTTTACACCATGTCTTCATTCGTCGTGAAAGTAAGCAATTTATACGTGTCAGGCATATACAGACTGAGAAAAATTGATACCCGTCTCCGGGATTTGCCGATCGGCAATGTCACAGCCCTCGATACAAGTACACCGAACGAGATATCCATTAGACTAGGACAATAATTATAAAATAGCTCGTAACGTTTAGCATTGGCAGCGGAGAGGCAGCGAAGTGCACTGCACAACGACTGGCCGCCTATCAAACAGTAAGGCACGATTGCTTTGCAACAAAAAGGGGCAAGATGGTGGTACTGTGTGCTCCGGTAACCTCTTAACACCAAAGGGGTGTGAACTGTCCTTAATTATGTAACGCAATCATTTCATAGGTAAAATATTTGAACAATAATATACCTATTTGATTTCAAAAAATGAAGAGAGTACCTAATTAATTCGTCTCTAGATTTTAAATTCACACTAATAAACCTGTATTATTGTAATATAACGCGAACAAAGAAACAAGACAAGCGCGACGTGACTACCTGCAAATGGATCGGAAAAAAATTGCATAATCAGATTTATTTTGATCTACATATTTTGAGGGCACCCTTGCATTCCCTTCTACAGCTTTTACTGTTTAAAGGTAAGTTTATTGATACACTAATTGTTGTAATGCATACGTTTGATAGTAGGTCAGTGGAGGCCCAATTTTTTTTTTTTATTTTTTTTTGCTTAGATGGGTGGACGAGCTCACAGCCCACCTGGTGCTAAGTGGTTACTTTAGCCCATAGACATCTACAGCGTAAATGCCAACATCCACCTTGAGATATAAGTTCTAAGATCTCAGTATTGTTACAACGGCTGCCCCACCCTTCAAACCGAAACGCATTACTGCTTCACGGCAGAAATAAGCAGAAGATGTTATGAAAAATTTACATAAACTCAAGTTATACACACATATATATTTTGATTCTCCAATTTATTACACATTTATCAATATCATTAAATTGAAAACGACTTTATACTGAAGATGAGGATAAAAATACTTTTACGCTGCTGTCAATGATCTACAATATTATAATTATTTGAAAATAGCGAAGATTCAAATTTCGAGAGTTCACATATTAAAACGCAAAGCCGTAAATGTTATTTATTCTAAAATTTGCTAATTTTATATAGTAATAGATTAAGTCAGTGCTTTTAGTCATTTTCTATCACTAGAAGACTTAAAAACACGGAACAGATAAATCTTTAAAACTGCATAATCAGTATTAAAATAATATGATTAAGAATACAAAACATTGGAACTAAAGTAAAGTCACTATGTACATGCTCACCTCAAACGTCATGTAGCGTGATGAGACGCTAGCACAACAGCCGGCCTTAGCTTCAAGGCAAAAACTAAATTTTCACTTTCACTATACTTTAATTTTGAAGAAATAAATAAAAATAGCCCTTATTACATAAAATTTAGAAGTTAATTTCTTTCGTTACATACAAGCTTAGCTAAATAGTTGTTATTAAACAATGACACGACCGCGGGGCGCCGCGAGTTCCGTTTTCTGAGACAGTCGGCTGGTTCTTTGGTAAGAATGAATCTATAACTAGCAATAAGGTTCCGTCTAGTTCATGGATACTAATTGATATTTTTTGTATAGAATTGAAAATCATTTAGAAAACTTCGATTTTAAGACCTACCTATTGCAGAACCCGACTGTACGCATACGTTACCCATGTGAGCTGACACTGTCACACTTCTTATTTAGTAGTCGGTTTTCTAGTCTAGTATTTTTTTATCTAGTCTAGCATTTTCTTCTTATTTTCTATTTTATTATCTATCTATCTATTATTATCTAGTATTTTCTTATTTCTTTTCTAGTTCTTCTAGTCTAGTATTTTATTACATTCTTAACGATGTGTTTTATAAGTGGTTGATAAATAAAAATTCGCAACTACAAATATTGAACTAACGCAGAACTCTAATTAGCCAAATCCATTACAGAACGGAACGAAGCCAAAAACCGGTCCTCCTAGATCGACCATACGTCAGCGAACAAGCCAAACCCAAAAACTACGTTTATTTACATAAGTCGATTTAGAAACACTTTTTTATTGATTCTAAATCCCACACATTACCCAAATTAAAAGTACCTATGTGGTTTAATTTTTGCAAAAGTTACAATTAACGGGGTTGTGGTAAATTGTTTTGCTGTATCGATAGTTGTGTTGTTATTGTTAGATGAAGGCCGAATCGCCAGCCTACTAAAGTGATAATAAGGAAATTAGAGTTGTAATGGTCGCTGTTGTCGTAGGTAAGGTATTCACTGAAACATAGAGGTTAGGTCTCATCAATGACGTATGAACACGCGCCCGTGTTACCCCGGAGATAAATAAAATGCTGTTTTGGTATCGAGACAAAGAAAGCAACTGTTTCCTGATATGATGTCTATACTTTTAATGTACGAATACTTGGTACAAAAATAGACTGGCGAAGCAGGTGCGATGGCGGCTCGCATTTAAAAAAAAATAGCTCTTTGAAGATTCCACAAAACGTTCAATTGCTGCTCATGAATTTAATATTTTAGTCAAGCAACGTTTGGACTATAAGAAATATTATCTTTAAATTAATACGTGAAGCAAACACTTTGTACCCCTTTTTACGAAAATTGCGCGGACGGAGGAGTATGAAATTTGCCACACTTATAGAGAATAGAGAGGAGTGCAGAATGTTGATATTTTTTTTAATTCTGTATAATAAATACATTAAATCAATAAATAAAACCATTACACACACTATAATGTATTTGACATACACACATGCATGCATACCTACTATTTGCTTATTGTCAAACTTTTCTTATTGCTTATAGTTTGTGTTCAATTTGAGAATAGATTAAATATTGTTTGTCTTTATTCATATTTGTCTCTAAAGTATAGTCTTGGCGAAATCTGTGATTATAGAAGTATAATAGTCTTTGAAAATAGAATGATAATAGTGTACAACCTTATAATCTCAATTAATTATAGTCGAATTTCGACTATCAGGGGATCACTAGTAAAATTAAATGTATCCACTAAGTTAAGGCACTTCGTGGGAACGAGGCGCTGGCTCTCAGCTTTTGCTCTTTGCTTATATTGTTGTAGTTTCCTAAGGTTACTTTACTATACGACCCTCAAAACGGTGTACAACATTTGTGTTGAAATCTGTAAATATCGGTCTTACCCTAATGTAATTTTATTATATTCTAAGGTCGTTTTTTACTTGGATTGTATTTGTTTTTACGAGTTACTTTTTATTCATTTAAATGGTGTCCTTTAACTTCAACCGTAATAATACTGTCGTAAATTGTATAAGAGACGGCAAATCAAAGTGGTGTATTTAAGTCATGCCTTAAACTAATGAATGTCTATTAATATAAAACCGTGTTAAACATTCACATCAAGCATGGTACTTACATAATTTATATAAGCAATAACATTTTAGTGTTGCGCAACTTTTATATCGGACCCATCATGATACAAGAATTCAAATTGAAGGACACGTTCATTGTGCCTTAGTAATAAGAGCTTTAGTTTATTCCGAGGTTTGCGGGAGTCGTAAACGCGATCCAAAACACTTTTCCGGTATCAGTTCGCATTCATTTTAATAATATTTACATGATGACGCGATCACGATTGCTTAGATGGGTGGACGAGCTCACAGCCCACGTGGTGTTAAGTAGTTACTGGAGCCCATGGACATCTACAACGTAAATGCGCCACCCACCTTGAGATATAAGTTCTAAGATCTCAGTATAGTTACAACGGCTGCCCCACCCTTCAAACCGAAACGCATTACTTCTTCACGGCAGAAATAGGCAGGGCGGTGGTACCTACCCGCGCGGACTCACAAGAGGTCCTACCACCAGTATTTTATAAAACTATAGTACTATAATATTAGGAACTACGCAAAAACGGAAATCACAAGATTGGATCGACTTTTTTAAACCATATTAACGATATCGCAGGAATATTTTCACGTACGGTAGCGGATTAAATAGTGGATCGCGATTCGTGCGGGTTCGGTTCGTCTAAGTAGAACTCACTCAAGTGGAATGTGAACTATTTGATTTATTTATTTATGTACACACAAAAGAGAAGACATAGTAAAGAGTAATAGGAAAATTATGTACAAAGGCACTGCTTATTTCTTTAAGAAATCTCTTCCAGCAGACCCGTGAGAGGATTATGAGAATAATAATTAAAAGTGATGAGTGTGTGTAGAACAGCTAAAATAACAAATACAACATGAGAATTATAGTAATGCACATACACATAGTAAATATTGTTAAACTTGAATACAAAATATTATAAGTAACACAGTATATACGAAGAGTATAGAACCATGATCATTCGGTTGATGAGAGATAGAATTGTTTGACCTTGTATTTAAAAACAGAAACAGACTTGCAAACTCGGATGTCAGCCGGCAACGAATGACGATGATATAATTGATGATATCGACTACATTATAATAACACATAAATGTGTTCGGAACGGGTCCCGTCCCCAGGTTAGAGCCCCCTGAGCTCATTTACTCGTTCGGTGAATCTAGTATGACCCCTCGAGGTCACTAGCCTAGGTAGGGAAAAAAAACCTGTCTCGACACAGTAGGTACTACACGTTTTCTATCAACAACATGGGGGTATTTTAATACTCAGTTGGTCTTGGTTTATTTAAAAGAAGCTAGAAACCTGCACACTGTGCGTTTAGTAATGAATTATTTAAGTTAGTAACATTAAAAAGAGTATTGCAGCTAGACCCACGGAGCGAGCCCGTAGACAATAGCATCGTCAATAATAATAATAATAAATAAACACTAATCATTTGGGAATTGTTTTAAACTTTTACCTACGGCTATTTATTGTAAGTTAATAAGAGCATTATTTAATGGGTTCTTACTTTATATCTAGAGCTCAATTCAAGTAGGGCCAGTTTGTCGGAGTCTGAATTATACCATCGATGCATTGAAGACAGAAATCGAAGTAACCAGTTAGGTAGTAAAGTATTTCTTGAAGCTTTTAAGTATTCTATTCAATCACCGGTGGCCTGTAAGCTATTTTAGCGGTAGGCAAATGTTTTAACGTGTAGGGACCACAAATGTCCCCATAGCAACTAACAATTATATGTATGTGTTAGCGGTAATTATATTGCAATGATGCTACGCCAGTCTCGGGATTGTCGGGCTGTCGATAGCACGTTAGGTTATAATCCCAATATACGTTAGTCACTTAACTGAACACGTGTCTTATTAATCCTTGCCCGGTATAGAGACTCAACAAACGAAATTCCGCTGATCCAATAAAGGATGGAATATAAAATTACCGCCCCTTTTTAGTCAATAGAGGTCAACGACAAAAACAAAGAACACAACCAAATGCCGTCCAAGGGCAGAGCCGTTTGTGTGCGTGGGAGAGAGAGAGAGAGAGCGAGATAGAGAGAGAACGTCTTCCTTTGCGAAATGCATCAAGCACGTGACCACGCGACACCAAACGTAAGAGCGGAAGATTCGACGATCTGCGTCGAGACAGGTTTCGCGATGGCAAATTATAATATTTTGATATGAAATATTTCGCGGTACACGTGCACCCAGTTACAACATACACGTGCTACCTACATTCGACCTTTTTTTTTAAGACTGAGGTATTGTGTAGACGTGTGTCCAGATTAGTGTAAGATTACTGGTGGTAGGACCTCTTGTGGGTTCGCGCGGGTAGGTACCACCACTCTGCCTATTTCTGCCGTGAAGCAGTAATGCGTTTCGGTTTGAAGGGTGGGGCAGCCGTTGTAACTATAGTTGATACCTTAGAACTTATATCTCATTTACGTTGTGGATGTCTACGGGCTCCAGTAACCACTTAACACCGGGTGGGCTGTGAGCTCGTCCACCCATCTAAGCAATAAAAGAAAAAAAAAGAATCAACAAACAATATTTGATAATTTAGGAAACAATATTGTGAAGTATTCGACAAACATGAGTAGATCTACTAACTTACGTACGTCGAAGTTCGATAAGTTCTTACTTTAGCATGAGCAAGTTTTGGCATGACGTGATGCATGCTAGGTTCAGCCGTAGCCACGCGGATGAGGGCCTCACCGAGCGCTCGCAGGCCTCCGCCCCCCTCCAGCACGGCTGCAGGAGGAACCAGCACGCTGCGAACGATGCTACAACTGAGTTCTTTGGATTTCCCTGCGGTCACATCTGCATTAGAAAAAAAATCGCTTTTAAATTAAACATTTAGGTTTTTTCTGACGAAATCACTCAGCTCTCGAAAAACTTATGATATTTTCTATAAGAAGTTGCATTTCTTCGAATTTAGTCCAGAAATATAAAATATTTTATTAAAAGCTACATATTAATATGCTAATTCATTTCGGTTGGCGAATGTTTGCTATCTTCATGAAATATTGAAATACCGCTCAACATTTAATAAAAAGAAAGTGTGGATAAAACATAAACTTAGTAATGTTGTTTCTGACTGTGTATCACAGCAAAGTACAATATTAACATTGACTCTCGTATAATCACTAAACAATTGAAAGGGATACAGAGGTATACAAGGGACAAGGGATACAGGGTACAGAGGTACCTACTCGTAATTTCATATAATCTATAGTCATATAGTTCTTAATACTGATTGATTTGCATTGTTCCTTACTCAATAACCCCCTATAACGTATCGTTATTTGACTTATCAGCTTGTGGTTTCACGGGATAACCTAAATATCTAAGCTTTTGTACCGTTCGTAATTAAATCATGTGTGATACAGTACGATACCGCAAAAGGGTGCAATAGGGTTGCCACATAATAATTTAGGCAGCTCCCTACGTAGATTTGAACTAGGAGAATGTTTGCTAGATTGTTAGGGTTTTCTAATAATCACAATACGTTGTGCGTACTGTGTGTCTCAAGATTCATAATATATATTATATGCATAATGTAAAATTATCAATAAATATATATCCATTACTTTTTTATTTATTAGTTATGTATTGTGATTATGTATTAACATAATCAAAGGTTGAATCCTTAATAGTGACAAATCGAATGAAGAATTAATAAATAATAGTTTAAAAAAAACAAATAAATACGCTTTTATAGAAAATCCAACAAAAAAATAGAAAATAAATTTATTGTAAAAAAATCGTAAGCGGTAACAATAGTTATAAATATTTTACTGTCGGATATCAGTAGAAGGATTATCATTTTGATAATATAGGTATTAAAAAGCAACCCACACTTTTTTTTATAATAAATTAATTTTCTATTTTTAGTTGGATTTTCTATAAACGCGTATTTTTTTGTTAATTTAAACTATAATTTGTTTTTCATTTGTTAATTTAAGTAGCATTATGTACTATAAAATATTCAGGCAAATACAAGAGTTTCCAATTTTCTAAGTGAAAAAAACAAGGCACTCAAATGAATTTGTTTCGACTGCCGAAAGTAAATAACCAGTCGACTGTATAAAATATAGAATTGTTGTCAGTCCTTGATAAATATGCCAAATTTCGAATTGATCTGACGTTTTGAAGGGGGTCAAAATCATGTTTAAAAGATTCCATCTCATACTAACATACGTATGAAGCTAATAAAAGCGCATTAAAACGAGAAAAGCACATCCACCGGGAATTACTAAAACACATAGTTACGTACTCATTTGGAGAAACCTGTTTGGTGCATGACGTTTATTCTGGTGCTAATGGACTGTAATTGATAATCTCATTATATTACAGCTAGACATTTTAATTAGAACTAATCTGATTTGCGACAACCCTGAATCGAGCAAGTCCGTGAATCGCCACCTATACGGTTTCTGATCTTGTACTTGAAATCTCAAATTTCTTATGACTCATTACTGATGCGGACACGTGCTCGGCTGTGTTCAACGTGAGTTCGATCTGCTATTCCAATATGAGGGCAGCACGCACACATTTACTAAGTTATATAACTAACCATTTTGATGTGTTTCTATACAATTTCTAATTTATTCACTACGGAATATATTAAGCATTTATTATATATTTCGGAATGCAAAAGTAACTAAAAACTATGCGAGAGCCGCAATCCATTTTAGGGCACGATGTCGAAGGTCTATTTCGCCTGTTTCTGCCGTGGTGAACCAGTAATGCGTTTCGGTTTGAAGGGTGGGGCAGCCGTTGTAACTATACCTGAGACCTTAGAACTTATATCTCAAGGTGGGTGGCGCATTTACGTTGCAGATGTCTATGAGCTCCAGTGATCACTTTACACCAAGTTGGCTGTGAGCTCGACCACCCCTCTAGGCAATAAAAAAAAGATCTCAGTTGTCTGTCGAGGCAATCCTCCGACGAGGGCACGTGAAGGCCGCAACTGTACACAAGACAGTAGGAACTTGTGGATATTACTTTTATTACATCCCGGATAATATGAAAAGAATTCAGCCTCGCGTGACGCACCACTCAATACCAGCACACTCGGGGTTTTGCTGTTAGTCCGCGACCACTAGTGGCTGTCCGCTAAATGTTATGGAATTTATACTGACTGACTACATACAAACTATTCACAATTACTACGATTATTGAACGAGCGCACTCACCCGAGACAGCAAACTGCACAGTCAGTACAGCCTCCATGATCTTGATCAACGTCCTCATCTCAGTGACAGCGTAGTCCTTGTTGCAGAGTTGATGCAGCAGCACCTTCAGCAGCCCGTAGCTGTCCAGGAACACCGGCTCGCTGACCACGTACTCCCGGAACATTGGACTGTACAAGCACAAGCTGGCGCACGTCTTCCAGAATGTCACCGCGTTGTTGAGGACATCGTCGTCTGGCATCTGGCTCGGGCCGTCCTTGTAGTCGCTCAGAGTAGTTCTGGGGCACGGCGACCTCCGGCTCGGCACCACGCGGAGCGCCTCTCTCTCGTCACTGACGTCGCATAGCTCCTCAAACTTACCAATCGGAATGTTTGGTTTGTACACATTAAAACACTTCTCCGTTATCTCCGCTAAGGACTTGAACAACATCTGAACTGAGGACAAAGTACTCATCTCTCGAAAGTAAGTCGACCCGCAATCGTCTCTCATTAGTTTGAAGATTTCCACGATGATCGTGATCTCGAGTATGGCGCAGCACTGGCGCGCGAACTGGGGCAGAGACACCAGCTCCAGCACGTAGCTCAGCCCCCCCTTCTGGATGAACTGCTCCGCGAACGACACGGTGTTCAACAGGCTCGCGAATATGTTCAAACACGAGAGGGTGAGGAAATGCGCGGCCTCCTCGAGCCGCATGATGTATCTGTGCTTGGACACGATGAAGGTCGGGTATATGACGCTGAAGAGCAGCTCGGCCTTCATCTCGGGGCGGCAGCGCGGCGTGACGCGCAGCAGGTGGCCCACGGTGGCGTGCAGCACGCTGTTGTGGTTGTCCAGCTGCAGCAGCGAGTTGTAGTGTATCAGGAACGACCACACGCTCTTCCGCTCGACGGTCGCCGTCAGCGGGCAGTACTTGTTGTTCGGGTCCCTTCTCTCGCCCTTCGGCTCACATATGGAACACGGGAGCTGATCGGTGATCTTGGGGTACAGGATGCTGGCTCCCAAGTCTCCGTACACAGTGTGCTCGAGGAGTTGCAGGCACAGTGTAGCGACGCCGTTGTGGGTCAGCATCAGACGAACTATGCTCTCCATGAGGAACCCTGGCGAGAAGCAGCAACACACTCCGGAGCTCAACATGACTCGTAATATTTTGTTCCGTAACGAAGATTTAGCTGTGATTTCTTCGTCCGTCAGCAGAGACGTGAGCGTGCCGTACAGCACCGAGACGCAGCAGGCCGAGGACAGGGGCAGGTCGCTGCCGGCCTCCCCCAGGATGTCGTGGTGGTGGTGCATGCCGGCCGCCACGCGCTGCCGACACGCCTTGTGCCGCGCCCTCGAACAGGCACCAGAGTGCAGCACCTCACTCCTCACCCTCTTCATACCGCTAATGAGCTTCCCGATAGATTCTATTAACTTCTTTACCAATATTATAGTTTCCCCCTCTTCCGTCTCAGGTATCCTAATGATCAGCTCCATGCATTCCTTCAACAGTCCCCCTTTGAGGCACTCTCCGTACAGCTTGAACTGTTCCGTGAACTCCCTGAGCTTGCTGGCAGACCGGCACTGCATCAGCAGACAGTGGAAGAACGCAGTAACAGAGTAAGCTATGCCGAACACGAACTTCAATAAATTATCTGATTCAGTCTTATCGATATCTTTGGCACGGTTCTTGTTGCATTTAGAGATGACGTCTTCTAAGATTCGCAGCAGCATCGGCATGGTTCCGTTGTTGATCAATTTGGTGCAGAGGTCGGCGTGCACGAGCACCTTGTCCAGGGACACGATGAGCAGCTCGGTGAGCGCGAGCTTGGTGTGCGCGAGGCGGGTGTCGTGGGGGCGCGCGTGCACGGGCGGCGAGCTGAACTGCAGCGAGCACATGTTCCGCAGCGAGAAGCTGATGCACTGCACCGATATCTGCGAGCCCTCGGCCCCGGACAGGCTGCTCTCGGCCTTGCACAGCTCCTGCAGCAGGTCTATAATGGTCAACGTGAACTCGAACGTCGTCATTTCCGAGTTGATAATTTCCTTGTGTTTCTCGTTGATGTAGTCGTCCGCCTTGGGCTTGGCTTTCCGCGGCGAGTGGTAAGGGTCGCTGAAGAAGGACTCGCCGTAGTCATTGGAAGACCTCACGGTAGAGTTGAAGTACCCGAAGTCATCACTCGGGCCGCAGACTTTGATGGCTAGAGAGCGATTAAGGACCTGCAGGTCCTCGTTGTCTGGAGATTCAGAGGAGATTTCTGAACTCTTAGCTGCCTTACGTTTTCTCTCTAATGAATCGAGTTTAGCTTGATGCGTATGTCTAGACCTGCGCGAAAAAACATATTCACAATATAAAATAATGTTTATTTATTTTATTTATTTATTTATACTTTATGCACAAAACAAAACTTGTACACAGGCGGACTTAATGCCATGGGCATTCTCTTCCAGTCGACCATAGGGTGGTGCAGAGATAATGCATGGTAGGTGCATTGACAAAAGAATAACAAACACAACAACAAAACAAAAAAAAAAAGAACAAACTCAAAACAAAAATCTTCCTTAAAATAACATCTCAGTATTATAGAATACACATACTACAATTCAATATACCTATAAATAAAATAGTAAAATACATACATACACATAATTACACACAATAATATACATGTAAAGTAATAATATATATAAATACACATGAAAATACACAATTTAGTATTATAGTTAAGAATGGCTAAAAGTAAATATATATAATATAATAATAATAATTGAAAAATGAAATAAACTAGTTTGGAGATGATTCTTCCAGTTTTTTGTGGATGTGTTCGCGAACTTTGAGTTTAAAAGTAAAGCGATTGCTAATCATCCTGATTTCTTTGGGAAGCGAATTCCATAATATTAATGTTAACTTTTGAATTTAAGTAGACCGGGTACTTCCGGGTCTACCTCCTACCTACCCACTGGAATTGGCGCGGTTGAGAGAGAGTCACTGGGTTCATCCATCACACTGATTTTTTTATTTTATATTTTATCTTTACTTTGCGATTTTTATGTTGCTTTTTTGCAAAAAATAATATCATACCAATTTAAGTATTTTTACATAATTTGTTTTAATAAATATTTATAATATGTACTTGATATTTACTGAATTTTATGTATATTTTGTTTGTTAAATATTGATGAGAAGTTGATGACAAACTTAAAGTTTTTAAATTAATAAGTATTTTGTATCAATTAGAAAAAAAATAAAGATGGGAGTATACAGCCAGCGTGAGATAGCCACAATCAGCTTATTACTCAATAGCGCTTTGTAACTAGATAATGTTCACAACATCATCATTATTTAAATTTAGTAATTAGGTTTAGATAACAAGTATAATGTTCACTGTGTTCAATAACAGATTTTTTTTTAATTCTTGCTTTTTATTGTTTAGTGGACGAGCTCACGGCCCACCTGGTGTTAATTGGTTACCGGAGCCCATAGATATCTACAACATAAATGCCTATAAATACCTATCTTGAGACATGAGTTGTAAAGTAGTATATAAGCATAATACAATAAAGCAGTCTCTTTAATTAACCATCCTCTATCTTGAACGATAGCTCTGACGTTTCTTTTTAACAAGCGTGTTACTCTACTCCGCTTCATAGCTTGACATTAAAGTAATTTGGTCATGGGGGTCTGAGGTATCAGTTCGTTTTGAAAAACGGGTATATTACCCTCCCTTCTAGTCTACCTGGACGCAGTTATAGTAAGCACCTGTTATAAAACAGTAATAGAAGTGGGAATAAATAAATAAATAAATAAAAACCACAAGTGTTCTTGACATCAGAGCTCAGGGTCATTTAGATCTGTCTGTTTGTTCGTTTGAGCATTACGAGCACTAACCGATTTTTTGTTATAGCGCTTATAGGCAGACGAGCATACAGCCCACCTGATGGTGAGTGGTTACCGTCGCCCATGGACGTCAGCAATGCCAGGGGCAGGGCCAAGCCGCTGCCTATCGTTAAACCGTTTAGTCTCGGGCGGCGGTGACGAGAGCCGAGGGCGCCACATCTCTTCCATTAGTCGACACTTGAAATTACATATCGATGCTATTTTCTAAAGGTAAATGAATTACCTAACTACGAAGGAACCTTTCTCAGACGACGCGGCTGAATTCGTCTTGGAGTTCGGAGATCCGGTCGACTTCTGTTTCGACCATATTCTGTAACGAAACTTCAAATGTACTAACGAATAGTCTTCTCTCTTCTACACTACTTACTATGAGAGAGATGGAAACTGACAAGGTTCAAAACGTTTTTACGGGCAGACGAGACGGACCAAAGAGAGCTGGTAGCTGAGCAGTAAAGTTTGTGTTCTCTCCCTGTTGAGGTCCCTGTGATCGTAGGTGCTTATTTAATTCTCATCATCATCAGCCTACCCACTGCTGGACATCGGCCTCTCCAATAGCTCACGACTAAGCACGATCCTCGCTTGTCTCATTCAACTCTTCATTAAATACAAACGGCCGGTGCGTACTTGTCGGAGAAGAGCTGATGTATGGGTGTCCGCGCGGCGGGCGGGGCGGGCGGGGCGGGCGCGGCGGGCGGGGCGGGCGGGGCGGGCGCGGCGGGCGGGGCGGGCGGGGCGGGGGCGGCGGGCGGGGAGGGCGGGGCGGGCGGGGCGGGCGCGTCGGGCGGGGCGGGCGGGGCGGGTGCGGCGGGCGGGGAGGGCGGGGCGGGCGGGGCGGGCGGCGCGCGGCTGCCGGCGGCTCCGTCGGCGCCACTCAGCTCCCCGTACAGCCAGATCAGGACCGAGCTCAGCTGTCGGCAGCAGGACAGGCCCTGGGAACAGAAGATCAACATTTTTATCGATTTTATGCGTACACACATTTTCAACAAGATCTAATAAAATATACGATTACTAATATATACTAATAATATATAAATCTACAGAGATTTTTACGGATGTTCCGTTATAACTACTGAACCATGCATCCGATTGACTTGAAACTTGGTATCCAGGTAGAAAATACATACAATAATGGATAGACTAATTAATATTTATATGAATGTCGGACTCTCTAATAATAATGACAATAAATAATAATGTTAATTTTCAATGCCCAGCGAAGCGGGCGAGTACGGCTAGCTATTCATAAATAAATAAAACTGTTAGAAAACGTTGTGTAAAATATTTCAAAGCACTAACTGAGAATGAACCGTTTAATTAAAACGACAAGGCTTAATCTCGTTTGATGACGAAGTCGTCGTGGCCTAAAAGAGAAGACGGCCGGCCCGTGTACGCACTCGTATTATAATAGAGCGATGCGACCATGCTGATATTTCCACAGGCATGTATCATTTTTCTACTGAAATATGTAGTAGTATACTTAGAACGTGTTCGTGAATGACTTCTACGATGAAGAAATAGAATAATCAACTAAAAACCAAACCGCAAAACTAATAAATTTGCGGGATCACTAGTAGAGCGTATTGTAAGCCCGCATAGATAGATACCACCTGGTCCTGCACCAGCATGTGTCTGGCACGTAATGGTTTGAAGGGTCAAGCCTTCATACGATCGGATTGAGAGCGTCACGACATTCACACGATGTCAGCGGTAACCACTTTACACCCGATGGGTCGCAGTTCGATCGCCTAACAAAAAACAAATCATCATCATCATCAACCCACAGATGACACCAGACTTCCTCAAGATCGTCCCGATGCAGTCTTTCCCAGACTATTAGCAAGTCGAAGTATTATAACAGCATACTGCGATCGCCAATCCGCATGCCAATCGTGCCGATTATGGGAACCCCCCAACATGGCCGACAAAAAAAATACAAATACCATTCAGTAATGTTTTGTAATCGTTTATGGCTTATGAGAAAAGTCGTTCACATTACATTATGGCATATCCTGTCTGGCTTTGAACCTGCGATTTAAATCACGGAGCTTGGTATGGCCCAGAGCGCTGCGAGCATGTGTTCGGTTGCCGTATCAAATAGCGCGTGTGCGGTCGGGCGTGGTGCGCGACTGCTGATAATGTCGACGGAACCAGAATAACAACAATCTGATATCGATGTAACCTTTGACTTTGGGTAAATTAGGGTGACCAGTGATTTGTAACGCAGCCGGCTCTCCAAGGAACTACTGAACGACATGGACCTTGACGAGTCGCCGGTCAACTGCGGACCTTGCTATTTTCGTACAGTTATTATAGTTTATACATCACATACATGTATCGAATACTTTGGGCTATTTATATGATTCAAAAGCAAATATAGCGGAGAAAGATTGCGAAGATCCGTGACAGTTTTAGTCCAAATTTTTGTATAAAGATGAAGGGCTGATTTTGTATATTTTTTATAGATTTATAGAATCAGTATTAACCTCAACTCCAAGAGCCTTAAGTAGCACCAGACACTTCCATGCAACTCCTCCGAGCAGGTACTTCCTGAGGATGTCCTGCGAAGACTGAGCGTTGTTCCTCGTGAATAGACTCAATGGCTTAGCCTCTTCTGACTTTGGTAACGGTTCTGTTGACAAAAACAAGTGGAATCAGAATCTTTACTATTCCTTTTTAAACGTCACGATGGTCAGAAATCTGTTCCGAAACGCAGAATTGTTTAAAAGCTATTTAAATTTGATGCTTGACTGATATGACATTTGAGTTTTTGGGAGTTAAGTAGGGACAAGGCGAAGATTCTTCTACGACGTAAATGCGCCACCCACCTTGAGATATAAGTTCTAAGGTCTCAAGTATAGTTACAACGGCTGCCCCACCCTTCAAGCCGAAACGCATTACTGCTTCACGGCAGATATAGGGGGGACGGTGGTACCTACCCGTGCGGACTCACAAGAGGTCCTACCACACTACTACTATACGTATTAGATAGGGAAGTAGGAACTCTGTCTGGATACAGCAGGTAACAGCTGTGCGTGAGAGCAATACCTATATCATGAAGCGGTGGGGAGAGGGCCCGGCCGGAGCAGGTGTTGTCGGGCGCCGGCACCGGACCGCAGTGCGCGCTGATGGATGACGTCACGCGGTGGATACCGCACAGCAGCTCGCACCCGACCAGGGTCACTACTCCACTCACTGGACTGTCAAACAATCATCCTAACAATACATACTACTTTACCGGAGCGCATAGACATCTACAACGTAAATGCCGCCACCCATTTTGAGACTTTGAGATATGAGCTGTATGGTCTCAGTATAGTTACAAGGGCTGCCACACCCTTTAAACCGATACGCACTACTGCTTAACGGCAGAAATAGGCAGGGTGGTGGTACCTACCCGTGCGGACTCACAAGATGTCCTAACACCAGTAATTACGCAAATTATAATTTTGCGGGTTTGATTTTTATTACACGATGTTATTCCTTCACCGTGGAAGTCAATCGTGATCATTCGTTGAGTACGTATTTCATTAGAAAATTAGTACCCGCCTGGGATTCGAACACCGGTGCATCGCTCAACACGAATGCACCGGACGTGTTTCTTTTACGGCGTGGACACAATATGTCTACGCTGCGACGCCGCACCGTTACACGGTAGCCAGCGCGGCGTCGTGCCGCCATGCCGTGGCGCAGAACCGTGTACGTTGCACCGCACCGGCACATGGCAGTAACCACCGTTTCCAATACAGTTTCTGTCTTAACATGAATCGCGCTTCATATTTCATCTTAAAATGACCTCCACCATGGTTCATTATAGAAAGGTATGGATTCACCCAATATTTTCTTTGATTCTGTTTTTTCTTCATTCGTCGTATTAGCAACAGGAGCAGAATAATACGTCTTTTGCGATCCATGTTAAGACAGAAACTGTATTGGAAACGGTGGCGACGACTTCATGGCAGAAATAACAACTAAAAACGGTTACTGTGTCAATTCGCATGGGTAAGGCTGTAATGCTTATTTCTCACTAGAAATAGGCACAAATCGAACGATGTATCTACCATTGCTTTGAGTGCAAAGTTACATTGTTCGATTGCTCTCGAAAGTTCGACATGCCCGTAAGCCCGGTGGCATTTATTATCTCGTCATTAAGTCACTAGGTATATGATTAAGTTGATAGTATTAATTACGCTTTAATATGTGTAATACTTAGTAAGTCATGATAGTTTATTTATTTCGAGTGTTATTCGTTTTGTGTCGACTTATAACTTGTTAGTTCCTAAAGAAAACCAAAAGAAAGATTCCCAATATATTAATTTAATATTTTTTTTAGTTATTGGCTCCAACGCCTTAGGCTTTGATTTTGCAAATGGCACAGTATAAAAAAATAACAACCGGTACTTAGAGAAAGAAAAAAGAAACTAAATACAAATAAGTTTTATCAGTTTTTTCATAAGCCAATCTGTGATTTTAAGAACAGCACAAACAAATATGTTAGACTAACTACTTTAAAGAAGAATATTATTAGTTGATAAAATGCACATAAAATATAATATTGACATGTTTCGAATATACTAAAGTTAATATAAAATTAATTAATTTAACTTACCAAAATTTGATTAATTCTTTGGGATCGGCGCCTTCGTTGATACGGACGATGAATTCGGCCAGAAACAGATCTAGCCATGTCGTTTTCTGGAAGGTTGACTTTAAGTTAACATAGATCTTACTAAACTTCTTAGAAAATATTTTTGGCATAACCGTTGCTCAGAGCGAAGCCATAAATAGCAGTGAAGCTGTAGTGTTTAATGCTTTAAAATATAGTCCAAGGAGATCACGTCCTTACGGATCCATCAGATCGAATAACCTTTGCATTAGACGCCTTCAGCACTAACACTAGGAGCAGGCTTAGGGACCTCGTTAACCGTACTCGTCGAACTCGACAAAGAGTTCGCCGTGCAACCTAACCCATGAATCAGCTCGCTGAGTTTCTCTCCGGATCTTCTCAGCGGGTCGCGATTCCGATCCGGTAGTAGATTCATTCGCGAAGCAGCTACTCTTGAGCTGTTAGGTCTCCTTCGGAGGCGCTCGGGTAGCTGTTAGCAAATCCCACCCCTCCTGGCTGAGCTTTGGCTCGCCCACCTGTCCTGGTGAAACTGGAAAGGCCTCCGGGCCAACAGTAATCCTTCAATCATTAAAAAAAAAAAGTCCAAGGAGACATGTCTTCTTCCCTCTCTCTCGTCCTTTCATCATGCGGCATGTACTGATATAAAAATACAGCTATATAAACCTTTTTCCTATCTATCTACATATATAAAAATGAATTGCTGTTCGTTAGTCTCAAATACGTACTCATCAAATGTTCACGACTGACTTCCACGGTGAAGGAATAATATTGTGTAGTAAAAATCAAACCCGCAAAATTATAATTTGCGTAATTACTGGTGGTAGGACCTCAAGTGATTCCGCGCGGGTAGATACCACAACCGCGCCTATTTCTGCAGCAAATGAAGCAGTAATGCGTTTCGGTTTGAAGGGTGGGGCAGCCGTTGTAACTATACTGAGATCTTAGAACTTATATCTCAATGTGGGTAACGCATTTACGTTGTAGATGTCTATGGGCTCCAGTAACCACTTAACACCAGGTGAGCTGTGAGCTCGTCCACCCATCTAAGCAAAAAAAAAGTCTCGCTAAAACTCGAGAACGGCTGGACCGATTTGGCTAATTTTCGTCTTGAATTATTTGTAGAAGTCCAGAGAAGGTTTAAAAGGTAAACAAATATAAAAAATGCTCGGAATTAAATAAAAATAACAATTTTGTTTTTTCCTTTGATGTGTCCTCCGTCGGACGGATTCCTTTTGTTTGTTTTTAGTTTATTTTATATAAAAGTTTAGGTCTTTTATTTATCGATTGAAGCACTACGAAGTCTGTCGGGTCAGCTAGTAATAATTATTTATTTACACGTTTGGTTCTATAAGAATTGTATTATTACCTCATAAGTACCAGTTTCTGCCTTGAAGAAATGTTCCCAATATAATTTGAGCGCGTCCGGTTCGCCGTCGGCCATGTTCTCTGTGCTCCAACCTGCCGACCGCAACGTACTATTGTTAATTAATTGACTTTAATTAGGCAAGCATCCACTATTGGAACTAAGACCTTTACTTTGTTAGAATAAAGAGTTATGCACTCTTCGTATTTTTAATCTTTTTATGTTCTACTTTGTTCATTTTCAGTTGATGTAAACAGATTAACGTATGCACAATCTTGTAGATCTACGTATCCATTTACTATTCAACATTTCCCTTTGTAGAATGGAAGCTTGTGAAATACTGATGATAAAATACTTTCATTGATAGAGCACACCATGTTCTTTTAGAATTAACCGCAAGATGGAGAGAGACTCTGAACATTGTCAAATGACATGAACCAGCATAGGCGGACGACTGATTATTACAATAAATCCAATGTTGCTCCCAGACAGAGTACAACGGCTGTCCCACCCTTGAAACCGAAACGCATTACTACTGTACTGTAAAAATTGAGATTAGAACTCATATCACAAGGTAGGTGGCGACATTTAAGTTGTAGATGTCCATGGGCTCCAGTAATCATTTAACACCAGGTGGGCCGTGTACTCGTTCACCCAACTAAGCAATAAAAAAAAAGCACAATATCTTTTTCCCCTACATATTCGTTGGTAGCCTATGGGGCTATTCCGGCTGAGCCCGAACGGACAAGAGCAGTGCTTCGTAGAATTTACCACCGGATCGGAATCACAATATCAGTCAGCTGCCTAACACACTGGTAGTACCACACCTCTCTTCAGAATAGGATAGCTATTTTACAATGTAATTAGAGTATCGATCTCAAGTATCGCGGTGGGCGACGACATTCATATTTTACCTACAGGCTAAAATGTACAGCACACTAAATTCCGGGCGACGATGGGCCGCCTATGACGATAAAGAATTGCTCGTAGTCGTTGTTATGTTGTATACAAAAGCACGTGGTAACAAGGTTGTAGAAGATTTTATTTTATTTTATTGACTTTGTAGGCAGACGAGCATACGGCCCACCTGATGGTAAGTGGTCACCGTCGCTCATATACGTCAGCAATGTCAGGGGCAAAGCCAAGCCGCTGCTTACCATAATTCATTTTAAAAGTTGATAGTAACGCGACAAATAGGATCACAGAAACCGCGGGCAAACAACTCTGATCGGATGCTCCGGATATTTATTTAGGAATAAGGTAAATAACGAGGTAGACCTAAGAAAAAATGGATGGATTGCGTAAATGGCGATATATGTAAGAAAGGAGTGAGCGAAGAAACGGTATATGATAGAGTAATATATAGTTATATGTAGAGGAGGATATGGAAAGAGAAAATATGATGCACCGACCCCAGGTGACCGGGACGGCATGAGAATGATATGAAGCAATAAGGTAATATCCGCTCGTACAGGTTTGGAACCTGCCCTATTGTCAGGAGGTATTCCTAAACGTTACGTAAGAAAATGAACCTATGTCAATATTCCATAGACATTGCACTATTAACCCGCAATGTGTTTCCTATATGAATATACCAAAACAAATTCAGACCACGAAGTAAACTATTTTCATCTTCATTAATATCTCATCAATTGCGTTCGTTCATCATTCTTCGTCCAAGCATTACACAGGTTTATTGGAAGCACGTTTTTATTGATAACGCATCAAAAAGCCGGGATTCAAACCTGAATTATCATATCAAACATTTGATTAATTTTATTAGGTTGACTTTAATATCGTCAAATAATATCATTACGTGCGAGTGTGGATATCAAACCAGATTCAACGTATTTATGCAGCGAATAGTGATATGGCTGTCCCGTCGAACTCTAAAACCGATATTTGCTGAAGAGTATGTGACAAGGAGAGGCCGTGGTCTTTTTTACATTCGTGAATAATAATAAAAAAATATTAAAATGTTGGTTAAAATACATAACACCTACCGAAATTTGTAAATTCCCATTCGACTTGAAGCAAAACCTCCACTGGACGAGAACTACACTCTGCTATAACGCTAATGATCACTTTAAATTATTATTCACTCTCTAAACAATCACTAAACGAGTATTTGACTTAAGACGATCGATTACAAAGACAATCTGTATGTTCAAATTGAGTTATCAGGTACTAATTAGTATAAGAATACATAATTCAAAATCTTAATGTTTCATCAACTTGAATACGTATATTAAATAAATCAAAACCTGCAAAATTACATAGGAGTTAAATATGTGGTTATAATTGCAATATTATTGCGATGTTATATTTGGGGTCAAGATTGTGTTTTTTTTGTTAAATTTTCCAAGGAACGCAAAGCACATGACTTTTAAACTCTTCGATTTATACTAGTCACTGAACTCAAAGCTAGAATCTTTAATAAGAATAGGTACTTTTATCAGATTGAACGCGACCGAAACAGAGGCCGGACGGGCGTGTTACCGACTGTGGTCGTTATCAATCAAGTTCTTGTTTATTGGACAGCAGAGGGGAACGCAGATAAATAACAGGACTGTATTTAGCAATTGTTTACTCACGTCGAACTTCTGCAATTGTAATCTTTAGAGTTTTAGCGCTAGACGACATCTTCCGTTCGACATACGTCTCTGCCTTTGTTACGTACGTGTGTTTAAAATAAATACTCTATTTTAGCGAGGCATCACTTGGAGTCAAAGTAATAGCACCTAAGGTTTTGAAGTTTTGATGATATGTATCTTTTTAATTATGTTAACAGTACTTAACAGTGCTTAATGTTTATAGCTAAAGCCATAGCTAAAGAATAATCATGATATGTTATAGCCTAATACTGGAAACTTCACAATTCGTTCAAATTATTTGTGTCGGGCACAGTCATACTATGACGTGTTAGTATTAGATAGACACGAAATTTTAAAGGTGAAATGCATATATGGCGGAAAATATACACTTTCCACCTGTTACCGAGCATAAAAAAATTAGAAACGAAAGAGGTATTGTTGAGGTTTCAATAAAAGGACCAGTAGTGTTCTTAGACAAATAAATTAACGGAAAGAGGAAGAAGGAACCATGACAGACATTTTTAAACAAATGACCATAGATTAATATAAATCAGTATTATAAAATTACCATAGATTACAACAGGTATAATAGAGTTTTGATGTAAAATGCTTCTAATGTACAATTTGGCTAAACGATAAACTGTACATTTTATTATAACCATTTACATTGATTTTATCCGTGAGAGATGTGACTTTTTCGGGATTTATTCAATCAAATTCACTCTGTTTAGTTAGTTGGTACTAGCCGTACTGAACACATAAAAAACGAAACAATACGACACACTGCGACACACTTTATCGTCGAATACGAGAGATTGTTTGCATGTACTTTAATTACTGTTGAGTAACATATAATTTAGCTCATTATAAAATGGTAGTAAAGCGCATTCATATTTAAGAAAATAAAAATAAGTAAAGTGCGCGTCGGAAAACGCATTTGGGTTCCGTAGTTAGGATGAACGTCTTATGGGCAGACCAATAGAGCAGACGGAAAGCCTTGAACAGAGCAGTCTGGAGAGACATACTGGAGCAGGCCAAGTCCCATCCTGGGCTGTAAGGCCTGATGATAGAACAGACGGGAGCTCAAGGTCAACTTTATCTATATGGTTATCAGGGTCTACGGACATGAGAACGAATACAGAAATTGTTTTATGAGTTTTTAATTATATTCCGATTTTCCACTACAATACTATGAGTGCACTGGAATTTAGTTCAGATAGAAATTAGACAAAATAAAATTAAAATTAAAAAGTCTTGTATATCTGATTGCTTAATTGTTAAGAGATTTTAACCTAAAATATTGCTTATCTCCATAACTAGTCAACATCATATCTTGTTCAAACCAACACTTTTATATTGTTTAGTACTCGTATCAACTTTTTTCAGATCTATTCAGCAAACTATGAAAAATTTCCTACAGTTACAAAGTGATTTAAAACTAATAATTTAACACTTATTTTGGTATAAACAGTCCACACTTCAATAATGAGACAAGAAAACATGCTCAAAACTGTTAGCAATCTACCCGGGGTAAGCTGTCTAGTCGGATAGGGCTAACTTCACAGTTATCTCGATCGACAAGATGATGAATTTGGGCTCAAAAGTGGCGATTGCGCGAGCTGTTAAATGTCGCTGGCATAAGTCCTACGACTAATCCGTAGCGCAAGATTGGTCATTGTAACGAACCTTGGAGGAGGCAAGCTGTATGCATGCATACATATCTAGGCTGTTAATAATGATGATCTTGGGATTCCTCACATGATTATTTAAGTCTGTTAAAGGTTTACAGATGGAACTTAAGCTTCATCTATTTTATCAAATTTCTTCTATCCAACTGGGAAGCTATGTGAGTGTTTTAGATGATACTTTTTTTTTTCTCTACTAGGCTGCACTAAAAGTATCGGGAATGGAATATTTCCACTGTTCCTGTCATATTAAAATCTTTTTAATTGAAAACTCCTTGGTTTCAAAAATCGAATACCATTTATTTATTTAAAAAAAGATTCTCGGTCTTGTCACGAGGTTTTGTCAAACTTGTTTAGTCGTTGAGAAAATGGAATTGACTCGAGAAAATTCAAGAGCGATGATTTAATATGACTTTCGAAGTGGTTTAACACAAAAACAGTGTGTTGACCGGATGATTTCTGCATTTGGTGATGAAGCCCCATCCAAAACCACAATTTATCGCTGGTTTGCTGAGTTTCAACGTGGACGTGTCAAGCTCAGTGATGATCCCCGTCAAGGTCGTCCAAAAACTACAGTCACCCAAGAAAACGTTGATGCTGTGCGTAAGCTGATTGAGGAAGATCGACATGTGACATACCGCGAAATTCAGGCAACTTTAGACATTGGCATGAGTCAAATACAAATAATCTTGCATGAACAATTAGGGGTAAAAAGGTTCTTTTCCCGATGGATACCGCATTCGCTCTGTGAAGAGCAAAAAGCGGCTCGCGTTACTTGGTGCGTCAGAACTCTCGAAAGATTCCACGCAGGATCCTCAAATGCTGTATACAACATTGTATCAGGTGACGAATCCTGGATATACGCGTACGAACCCGAAATAAAAAACCAGTCACGAGTTTGGGTGTTCGAAAATGAGTTAAAGCCAACAAAAATTGTTCGTGCACGGAGTGTTGCAAAAAAAATGGTGGCCACGTTTGTCTCCAAAACCGGCCATGTTACGACTATTCCTCTTGAGGGACAAAGAACGGTTAATGCAGAATGGTATGCTAGCATTTGTTTGCCACAGGTCGTTTCTGAACTCCGTAAAGAGAACTGCAACCGCCGCATCATCCTCCATCACGACAATGCGAGTTCTCACACCGCGCACAGAACAAAAGAGTTTTTAGAGCAAGAAAACATAGAATTATTAGACCATCCGCCGTACAGCCCCGACCTAAGCCCTAATGATTTCTATACTTTCCCTAAAATAAAGAATAAATTGCGTGGACAGAGATTTTCATCACCTGAAGAAGCTGTGGACGCCTACAAAACGGCCATTTTGGAGACCCCAAGTTCCGAATGGAATGGTTGCTTCAATGATTGGTTGCATCGTATGGAAAAATGTGTCAAATTTCGCGGAGAATACTTCGAAAAGCAATAAATACATTTTTAAATAGTAATGTTGTGTCACTTCGTTAATTCCCGAACGACAGAAAAGACACCGTAACATTCCCCTGTGAAGATCGAGGATTCTGGAGGAAACTTTATTTTTATTGTAGTTTTACTTTGTAAGTGAAACACTCCTATGCCTACATTTCCAGACGAACCGTGTTTAGAGGCATCTGTAAATATGTAATTGTATTCAGGGCAGTCTTGCTCACAGAAGTAATTAAAAGTAATCTTTGAGTGGGAATCGGCCTTATTTATACCAATATTGAATCTAATGTCTGGAGAACTATTTAGAGATTCAAAATTGGTTCCAAATAAAGGGTAAGTTGACAAGGTGTGAGTTGGAGCTTGAATATTAATAAATTTATTGAAGCTTACAAGGAGACAAGGTGAAGATTTATTTAATAATTTGAAGATGTAAATAATTGAGACAGTTCTTAGAGCTTAGATCGGAGAGGATGGTTGGCATATTGAGGGGAGCGAAATATGAATTTATCAGATAAATATTGTCGTCTAAGATGTAATGGGGAATCAACGCATTCTACTTGTAAAGCGTTAATTGGACTAGTTTTCATAGCTCCTGTGATTAATTTTAATGCCTTAGACTGTACATTATCTAACTTTTTTAAAGGGGTTGCATTTCCAGGAGATAATAAAAAGGTACCGTAGTCTAAAATACTTCGGATTGAAGCATTGTGCATGAGTTTCATACAAAAGGGATGGGCACCCCACCATACACCGGATAAACATCTAAGGATGTTCACGGTTCGCTCACACCTATTAAAAATGTAGTCACAATGATTTATACCAGAGAGCTTAGAATCTAAAAACACAGCAAGAAAATTTACAGATTTTTTAACAGGGATAATATTATTACCAAAATACACATTGATTGGAGTAGGGAGTCGCATTCTAGAAAAAAGCATGGCTGCACTTTTAGTGGGGGACATTTCAAACCATTTGTATCGAGCCAAGTTTTTAATAAATTAAGAGAATGAGACAGTAATGAGCAAGAAATGGCTGGTGATTGATGAATGGAATAAAGTAAAAGGTCATCAGCATACTGAAGGATACAAATCTGATTAGCTAAAGAAGCTTTCATATCATGGGTATAAATATTATATAAGATGGGACTTAAGACAGATCCTTGAGGGAGAACTCTCCATAAGGTTCTGGTTGCAACAGTAGAGTCTTGTAAAATTAGAGTAATGTGTCTTTCATATAAAGTATTTATGATAAAATTTGATAACATTACAGGTACATTCAAATACTGTAGCTTTTTATGGAGAACTGACAACACTACATTGTCATAAGCAGATTGTACGTCTAAAAATGTGGCAACAACAGAATCGTTCCTTGAAAAAGCTAAAAAAATATCAGTGATAAAGATGGAAATACTGTCCATCGTACTCTTCCCTCGACGGAAACCAAATTGACTGTCACAATGCAATTTATTGCTTTCTATAAACCATTCAAGGCGAGTTTTCACCAAATGTTCACAGAGTTTTATCAAGACCGAAGATAATGCAATAGGACGATATGAGTTGGCATCAGAGGAATTCTTATTAGGTTTGAGAATTGGTATAATAATCTGGTTTTTCCAGCGTGGAGGAATAGAACCGGTTAACATGACTGTATTTATCAATTTCAGGATATATTCAAGAGAGTGGTCACCTAAATGAGAGATGAAGGAATATGGGATTCCATCGTCACCAGGAGCAGAGTCTATTACTGAAGATAGTATTCCTTTAATTTCATACATAGAAAATGGACTATTGAGACCAGAGGGGTTCATTGGCATCAGAGGCATAATTATTCTTACAGGAACAGTAGTAGGGGCAAGTCTGTCCAGGAATTTATTATTTAATGAAGCCGGGAGAAAACCAGAAGAATTTTCAGTTAATGCACACCTGAATCTTCTAATATTACGCCATATCACAGAAGGACAGACATTAGGAAATAGAGAGACAAAAAGATTTCCAGCTATCTGCTTTTTTCTTTTTGAATAATAAACTAGTGGCCTTGAAAGCATCTGTAACCAGATCAAAATTTTCAGATGTACAATTCTCACAATATTGGAGCTCAACTTGTTTTCTTTTTTTAATTGCATCCGAACATTCGTGATCCTATCAAGGTGGAGATGGAATAAAGCCCAGAGCACCATTTTTAAGCGGAAAAGTTTTGTCAGCTACCTCTATAAATAATTTAGTTAGTGCTTCAGCACAAACTGATTCTGAACCATGTGAGATATTAGTAAAAGAAGTCATCTTTTGTTCTATACGGGTTTTAAAGGTATCCCAATCAGCATTATTAAGTCGATATTTCAATCTAGGAGAATGTCTAAATGGAAAATTAATATTAAAAGGAAATCTAGGAAGTAAAGAGAAGTGGTCACTACCATATGAAGAAGAAAGTGTAGACCATGAAATAGTGGAAGCTAAACTAGGAGTACAAATGCTTAAATCAGGGACACTTGAGCCTTCATTGGGGGAGGTCCGCCGGGTCACACAACCATCGTTGAGAAAGCAAAGATTATGGGAGTCTAACAGTTCAATCAATGAAACTCCGTATGTATTGGTTGTTGAACTGCCCCAAGAACTATGTTGACTGTTAAAGTCGCCTAATAAGATAAAAGGCTTAGGAAGAATAGAAATGATAGAATCAAGTTCGACAAAGATAGAAGAACTTGGATGAGGGATATATATTGAATCATAGCAGATATTATTTACAATAGCAGCAATAATTGAAAAATCATTACTGTGAGAAGGAATAGGAAAGTGAGAAAAAGGAAGATGATGTTTGACTAGTAAGGCAACCCCGCAATACCCGTCAATACGATCTTCCCGGAGACAGGTATGTCCAGAGTACCTAAAAGGAGCACTTGGTTTTAGCCAAGTCTCCTGTAGAGCAAAGATAAAAGGTTTATATTTATTTATAAGATAAATAATATCACTTTTCTTAGACGAAGCACTTCTACAGTTCCACTGTAGAGCTTTGGCTTGCTTGTCCATTATTAATATAATTTGGTAAGTTAACGATAGTGTCAATTAAAGGGGCAGCGTTGGACGGTGGAAGAATATTAGACTGTGATAAAGTGTTAATGAGAATTTTAATGAGGTCTGCAATTGATTGTAATGTCAATTAATTATGGTTATTTGAGTTTAATGCACAACCATTTCTGGATGAGGGCATATCATAGTCGCGTTTCCGATCCGGTGGTAGATTCTGCGAAGCACGGCTCTTGCTAGGGTTCGTGTTAGCAACATCGTCAGGTTGAGCCCCGTGAGCTCACCTACTAAAGTTAGGGTTACGCTGACATAGCCTCTCAAGGCTATCAGCTTAGGTAGGAAAAAAAAAAAAAAAAAAAACCTTAGCTCAGAAGTGAGCGAGTCACCGTATCAGACAGAACGCTCCTGCGTAATATACGCTCTGAGTTAACATTTCTGGTTTTATTGACTTACGAAGACCACCCGCTGACCATGTCGCTACCCGAAAGTGGAAATACTCCAACATATATATCTCCAAAAATTCCTTTTTAAAAAACGACCAAAAGCGGTAGGGTGAACTGTAACATTATCGTTAGGAGTTTGCTGTATTTTTTGCACATGAACAACATATGGTGCTGCATCACTTGCCTGATAAGTTAATCTAGCTACCAATTCTGGTTTTTTGTACTGATTGGATTGATTGGAATTCAGTTGCGAGTCAGTGAATTGGGGAGGAGTAATACTTTGGGTGTTAGTGTTATTATTAAACAAAGGTATGCAATCACATTCGTTTTGTTTCAATTCTTTGCTCTCATTTCGTTTCCGATTTCGTCTTTTTTTATGGCATTTAGAGCAATGCTTATTGACAGTGGCTCTACGTTTTCGAGCACCACTGCTAGATTTAACAGATCCATAGGTTTCCATTCCAGATACATTTGAGATTGTTACATTATAATCGACCCCAGGGATTTCTCCGCCCCCAGGGTCATCAGGCGGCTCCATAAGGACCAAAAGTTAAGAAAAAAAAAAACTTACCAATAAAACTCCTAATTCACTTTTAAATAAAATTTAAACAAATAAACCGTAAAAAAAAAAACAAATATAAATATTTTTTATTTTATTTTAGTTTTTATAGCTTAGATGGGTGGACGAGCTCACAGCCCACCTGGTGTTAAGTGGTTACTGGAGCCCATAAACATCCACAACGTAAATGCGCCACCCACCTTGAGATATAAGTTCTAAGGTCTCAGTATAGTTACAACGGCTGCTGCTTCACCGTAGAAATAGGCGGGGTAGTGGTACCTACCCATGCAGACTCACAAGAGGTCCTAACACCAGTAATTACGCAAATTATAATTTTGCGGGTTTGATTTTTATTACACGATGTTATTCCTTCACCGTGGAAGTCAATCGTGAACATTTGTTGAGTACGTATTTCATTAGAAAAATTGGTACCCGCCTGAGATTCGAACATCGGTGCATCGCTCAACACGAGTGCACCGGACGTCTTATCCGTTAGACCACGACGTTTCTCAATTATTATACAAACTAAACTAAACTACTGATCCAAATCCAAAAAATAATATAATATAAAAGTCGAAAAACGCGTACGTCTGCAATCGTTTCCCGCGCTTCCTGATACATTTGGTTATTACACTGGAAAAATATAGGGATGCACACTAAACATCGATGTTTGAAAACAAAATAGCGGCGAAACGTCGTTGTTCATGAACGATGTTTTATCGTACAGGATAAGATGTCCGGTATATCTTGATAATATCCTGAAAAGCAACCTACGCTTTTTTTACAATGAATGAATGAATGAATGAATGAATGAATGAATGAATGAATGAATAAACTATTTTTAATTCAAATTTATTAAAATATATTTTCTATTTTTTATTTGGATTTTCTATTAAAGCGTATTTTTTTTTGTTTTTTACTTTTGAAAATCGATCTCCTAACATCCATGTTTTTTATGAACTATGTTGCGTCCCTAGAAACAGGGTAAATTAGTTCAATTTAATTAATTCTATATAGCAATAGCTGTAATAATCAAAATATTAACTTTGATTTCTTTGTTTACCTAGTCGGTTTATAGCTACTGGTCACAGTAATATTTTTGTAAAAGATATTTGGCATTCAGGTTCTGAACCAGTTTTCTTATTTTATATATGTTATTTTTTGTATTGCCCTTGTTGGCAGACACGGCCCACATGATGGTGAGTGGCAGGGGCAGAGCCAAGCCGCTGCCTACCGCTGAGTACTCTCCACAAGCCTTGTTTGAAGAAGGACAAGTCATAGCGCTCGGGAAACATCCTGGAGGGGAGCTCATTCCAAAGCCGGATGGTACATGGCAAAAAAGATCTCTGGAAATGCACTGTGGATGAACGCAGTGGCTCCAGATAGTATGGATGAACTCTTCTCCGGTGGCAGGTGGAAGCGATAGTAAAAACAAGATGATGGAATAATCTCAAATAATCATAAATCAATAATGAGTATCCAATACCCATTTTAAAGGATAAAATCCAAGATCGTTCAATGCAAAATTGGTAACTATAGCCACACTGTGTATTAATCTATACTAATATTATAACGAGGAAAGATTTGTTTGTTTGTTTGTATTGAATAGGCTCTGAAAGTACTGAACCGATTTGAAAAAATCTTTGACTGTTTGGAAGCTACACTATTCCCGAGTGACATTTTTGAAAAAAATCAGGGATCCTTACTAAAACTCCAATTACGTAATCCAAGGTGTAAAAAATTCTCTAAAATATTCTTTACATCGCGTGGCCTGCAAAAACTATCGATGTTACAATAAAATAATGTACCACGACTTTGTAGAACACATTATTATTTACTAAAAGTGTCACGACAGCATATATCTAACTATTATAGTTATGCCGCAATAAGTATTCTTTTATTTTAAAAAATAAAACAACATCAAATATCTTTGAAATTTTTGTTAGAGACCCGAGCGGAGCCGGAGCGGGCGGCTTGTCCTCCTATAAGTGCATTGTTCAATCCACCGATAATTGACTTAATTAATAATTATTTTTAAAATGATACTGTTAAATTAAGAGAGTGGAAAGTTTAATCTTGACTCAATCTCACTGGAAGGGCATTGTGTGAACCCACACAGATAGATACCACTTGCTTATTTCTGGATCTAAGCAGTAATACATTCTGATTTAAAGGAAGGAATAGCTGTGATCTTATATGATCGAGCCTTTCCCCTCATGTTTCAAGGCAGGTATCACCATTCACATTGTAATCTATAAGGACTCCAGTAACCACTTAGCATCAGGTGTGCCGTGAGCTCCTTCACATATCTATGCAATAAAGAAGGTAAATCAGTAGTACGCCAAAGTAAAATCTGTAAACTTTTTCAATTCTAATTTCAAATCCGTTTTTGGCTTATAAAAGTTAGTAAATGCAAAGAAGGAAACAAGTAACTGCCAATTATTCATAAAAAATACATAAATAATCCTTGTTAGGTTCCTGTTTTCATTAATTCTCTGTACTGATTTTTGTACAAAGCGCTTTCAAATTAGAAAATTATATTTTTTAGAATCTCAATATTTATTTACAATTTGTAAATCCTGTAACGTGATAATTAAGATAACATAGTATAGGTAGGGAGTAAACAATATTATAAATTAAAATATGTAAAATATACTTCTAATCGAAGATAAATTTTATTTCAACTTACATACAGTCGATACCCAGGTCTTTGAAACTTCCAATAATCGGTCTGTATAATATAATGTATAAATAACTTAATTGGTTAAAGGTTTGGTAAGATGCACAAAAACTAATTACTGAATTGTGGTTAAATACGATTGTTTTTATTTATTTGGTACGTTATAATTTCCGTTATCTTCTAGTGCTTTTCTGTTATGGTTTACTTTACGGTTCAACTACCTACACTTAACTTCAAAAGTTTTGACAATTTGACACTTTTGACACATTCCAGCTGAGCTCCGAGGGATACCAGCTGCTATTCTAAACAATCTTAATGGTCGTTCAAAATATTTAAAAGGTAGGACAACCGCTATGAAATACAACCGATCATTCGAACCGATGTCTCAAGATGTCTATGGGCTCAGGTGACGACTTAATGCCTTGTAATCTCTGAGCCCATCTAAGGCAATAAAATAATATCACAGCTTTTACAGTTATTTCATTGTTGGTTAATATAAATATTTAGGAGGCTGCATAAATGAATTATTATTAACGTTTCTTTCTATATTTATTTGATATTTTCTCTTTAACAGTTAATAATTGTTAATTGATCATATTCATTTAAAAGAACAAACATTTATGTAATAGTAGTAAAAAAAATTGGCTCGATGAATTTATTTACCTGGTTTTTCTCGAAACTATGTCTAGTTAATTATACCCATTTGTGTATTAGTAATTTAATGTTACTATTTGAAAACAGTTAAAAAAGTTTTTTTTTCGAATTTGTTCTTATTCATATTTTTTTTCATATTGGTATTAATATAATTTTATATTTTGCTGTAGCTAAGTTACGTATTGATGCTCTTACAAAATCTTTTGTATAGCTTAGCACAGAATCATGGTATCTGTTAGACGGTTAAATTTGAGGGGTCTGGGTTCTGTAGGTTGATGAGGGGCTCTTTAAAACACACTGCTTCATTATAATTATATTGTAAATACTTTATACACTATTACACCATTAAAATTATAAAACTCTTAGATGTTGCTCTACTCGTGTCTAGATGAGAAGTCATTGTCTTCACTGACGAGAAGACAATTAAGACGTATTTGTTTTAAACATTTAAAATAACTCCATTATTCGAAATCTGTAACCTTAATTGTGTCAAGTGTTGCCGGCCATTACTTTCACATTCACACTCCAACAGAATCAATACGAGGGTCACACAAGAGTTTATTATAAAATTTGAATTTAATTAAAATATTATGACCATGCTTTTGCGACACAACGCAACGGTGGATGCTACTAGGCTGCACTAAAAGTATCGGGAATGGAATATTTCCACTGTTCCTGTCATATTAAAATCTTTTTAATTGAAAACTTCTTGGTTTTAAAAATCGAATACCATTTATTTATTTAAAAAAAGATTCTCGGTCTTGTCACGAGGTTTTGTCAAACTTGTTTAGTCGTTGAGAAAATGGAATTGACTCGAGAAAATTCAAGAGCGATGATTTATTATGACTTTCGAAGTGGTTTAACACAAAAACAGTGTGTTGACCGGATGATTTCTGCATTTGGTGATGAAGCCCCATCCAAAACCACAATTTATCGCTGGTTTGCTGAGTTTCAACGTGGACGTGTCAAGCTCAGTGATGATCCCCGTCAAGGTCGTCCAAAAACTGCAGTCACCCAAGAAAACGTTGATGCTGTGCGTAAGCTGATTGAGGAAGATCGACATGTGACATACAGCGAAATTCAGGCAACTTTAGACATTGGCATGAGTCAAATACGAATCCTGGATATACGCGTACGAACCCGAAACAAAAAACCAGTCACGACTTTGGGTGCTCGAAAATGAGATAAAGCAACAAAAATTGTTCGTTCACGGAGTGTTGCAAAAAAAATGGTGGCCACGTTTGTCTCCAAAACCGGCCATGTTACGACTATTCCTCTTGAGAGACAAAGAACGGTTAATGCAGAATGGTTTGCTAGCATTTGTTTGCCACAGGTCGTTTCTGAACTCCGTAAAGAGAACTGCAACCGCCGTATCATCCTCCATCACGATAATGCGAGTTCTCACACCGCGCACAGAACAAAAGAGTTTTTAGAGCAAGAAAACATAGAATTATTAGACCATCCGCCGTACAGCCCCGACCTAAGCCTTAATGATTTCTATACTTTCCCTAAAATAAAGAATAAATTGCGTGGACAGAGATTTTCATCACCTGAAGAAGCTGTGGGCGCCTACAAAAGGGCCATTTTGGAGACCCCAAATTCCGAATGGAATGGTTGCTTCAATGATTGGTTCCATCGTATGGAAAAATGTGTAAAATTTCGCGGAGAATACTTCGAAAAGCAATAAA
Source organism: Bombyx mandarina (assembly GCF_030267445.1). Classification (NCBI taxonomy): domain Eukaryota; kingdom Metazoa; phylum Arthropoda; class Insecta; order Lepidoptera; family Bombycidae; genus Bombyx; species Bombyx mandarina. The sequence goes on along the minus strand of NC_143219.1, from coordinate 16,441,526 downwards.
TACATTTTTAAATAGTAATGTGTCACTTCGTTAATTCCCGAAATTTTCAGTGCCGCCCTCGTATTTCATATAATCTCATACAGATTAAGTGTATAATCTATGATGAAGTCCTTGATGTTATGTGTCAAATTGATTTGAATTTAATTAAAATATTATGACCATGCTTTTGCGACACAACGCGACGGTGCCGCGGTGGATGCTATTTCATAAAATCTCATACAGATTAAGTGTATAATCTATGATGAAGTCCTTGATATGTGTCAAATTGACATACTTATCTACTAAAAAACTTTTATTTTCGCTGTAATTTGGTTTCGTTTTTAAGGTTCGATGTGTTGCGTTATCGAATTTAGAGGTTTCAATCTTTTTTTAATTATTCAAATCTAGCGAATCAACTGTTATAATGTGGGAGAATACGATAAAATACTTAAAAGATCCATTATTAGTTATTAAAGTACAAAATTTTTTCGGCGTAACTTATAAATCTAACAGACAAATCAGTGATACGAAGAGCGAACAGTCTAAAGTGATAAATTCAGAGAGACTAGATCGCCTGAGAGAAGAATGCGATATCAAACAGCACAAGAGGATACCAAGCAACATATCTAACAGCTCACAGTCCTCTTACGACACTGATACCTCTGGAGAAACAACGACGAAAGACGATCTCGGGCTGTCAATCAATAACAAATTCTGGTACTACTTGTTTGTACTCGGAACTGAGTTAGGAGATGAGATATTCTACGCTACATTCATACCGTTTTGGTTTTGGAATATTGACGGCGCCGTAGGACGGCGTGTCGTATTGGTTTGGACTGTCGTTATGTACATAGGTACGTAATAGACAAATATAAATTAATGTAGACTTAAAACTTACGTTGCGTGCATACTAATTATCTTCTTAAACACGACTTTATTAGGTTGTATGCTGTCCACCAATGATAATAGAATTTTTGAAGAATGATGCTATAACTAATTATGTGTGTGATATCATCACATTAAGTAAAAAAGATAGATGTTTTAAAAATGCCAAGAAAAAATTAAGCCTTATTAAATATAATGCATAGGTTTGAAAATTATAGAATACATAACCTTTATTTATTATACATAACCTTTCAGAATTTTTTTACTTGTTATAAGCTATGTATACAATTAAAACTAATGTTATAGCTTAACATTACATTTATCATTTTCATTTTATTATCACCGCAGTTCAAATAATTTACAGTTTTCATGGTCAAGAATGCCTAACTAAGGTCTTAATAGTTGACATTTGAATATTGGGTTAATTAATTTAATGGTAAAATGGTAGTTAAAAGTAGGTTTAATTGTTCATACCTAATGCCCAAATTGGAACTACACAGAAAAAACGAATGGTAAAAGTTATTAAGTTTGATTCCCAAAGGGGTTAATAATTAGTTTCTTTTGATACTTTGTTTTTGTAACAATACTCTTGTAGGAATTTGCAGGGCTTACAAAATCTATTGCAGATTATCTATTGCAGTTAATAAATCCTTAAATAAAACGTGAAGTGGAGGTTTCTCTTGGGAACCTTTTTTAAATAAATAAGAAAGGTTTCTGGTTAAATGGTGTCATTATAATAATATCGACTTGTGAAATCATAAAAATCTCTGACCTTGTAACTTGTCAAATGTCAGCGCAATCAATTTTAAAAGAGCTTATACTGAATGGATATATAATATTAAACTCAAACATTATTGTTTTTCTAATATGCTTATATATTTTAAACTCTTTTTCATATAGCATTAGTTTTTAAAAGAATAATTCATAGACATTGTATGCTTATGTCCAGTAACATGTACAAAGCTGCTACCTAGCAACTATTCATATTAAAAATAATACAGTAAGTGTCTATCTCATTCCAGGACAAGGTTTTAAGGATATAATTCGATGGCCTCGCCCTGGTTACCCAGTAAAGAAGTTACAGCAGAAATGGGCTATAGAATACGGTATGCCCTCCACTCACGCCATGGTGGGAGTATGCATGCCATTCTCAGTCTTACTCTATACAATGGACAGGTATATTTACCCAGTCCACTGGGGGATACTGATAGCAGTGTCATGGTGTACCCTGATCTGTGTTAGTAGAGTATATCTGGGAATGCATAGTGTGTTGGTGAGTGTTCTTGATTTAATTGCAAATTGATTAATATTAACATACAACCTACCTGTAAATCAGATATTGCATTGCACTGGTTAAATTACCAAATTCCACTATATGCATCACTTTTGTAAGAACTTTATGACTTAAGATCAGGGTCAGCCCATAGCCAGACACCATTGTCTGTAATTCATAGTGAATTTGTAAAATACGAATTCGAGTACTGAACCTCAACTTGAAGAATTGCAATTTAAAAATTAATGTGGTGTTAGATGACAAAATGTTGGACACAGATGATGAAATTTTTTATTTTAAAAGATTCATGGTCTACGTGTCATGGAATAGATAATTCTGGAAATTCTCCTCAAAAAATGGTTTCTTCAATGGGGTCTGATGATTAATTGTTGATCTGGGGCTCTGTAGCGGGGAAGGTAATATTGATCTAAGTATGTACTTATGAACATAAAGTGTGTTAACACAAAGTAACATTAAAAATCAAGTAATAACCTTGTGTAATAAAGTAAAATTATCAAAATTGCTTATATCTATGATGTATTTCTACAACAATTTCAAATTTTTTTACTATTTGAATGCTCTTATTAATATGAAATATTTTGCTTAGAAAATTGCGAGAGTGTCATAAGGAGCCATAAGAAGCATTCACGGAGTTTTAAACTAACTTACTCTGATTGTAAACGAGCATCTCAGTATTCACTGGTGATAGGGTGTCTTGTAGGCTCACACAAGTGGGTACTGCAATCATGTCTATTCCAACAAGTTTTTTTTTTAATTTTTTTATTGCCTGAGCAGGCAGACGAGCATACGGCCCAGCTGATGGTAAGTGGTTACCGTCGCTCATGGACGTTAGCAATGCCAGGGACAGAGACAAGCCGCTGCCTACCGCTTAATACTAGTTACTAGTTGCTTAATTTAATTTACAGGATATTGCAGCAGGCTTGCTACTCGCTTCGTCTCTGCTATTCATCCTGATACCTGCAGTAGACCGGCTGGACGGTTTCCTCCTCACGTGGGAGTGTGCTCCAGTGTTGGTCATCACACTCTCAATACTTGTCATCGTGTTTCATCCTAATGCCGATAAATGGACACCAACTAGGTGAGAGCACAGGCCCTGGTGGCGTCACTGGTTATTACATGCCGCAGAAGGGCTCTCCTGCTAAAGGGTTTAGTCGACGATTAAACGCCTTGATTTTGTGTACAAAACGAAACAACAGAGGGAAGATTGTCTTCGAGAGGGTGATATTGTCCGGTAGACCGACGGGCGACTAGATTAGACGATGTATACCCGCGAACTCATCTTGTTATGATACAGGCTATAGTCTGTTTGTGTTCTGTTCTGTGACGGCTGACGCCTCACGCAAATACACAAAATGTGATCGCACGCGGGATACGTAACGCCGCGGCAACACGTCCCGTGTGGCGCAGTCCTATGTAACGCAAGTGTTGTTGCAGAGGCGACACGACCATGATCGTGAGCGTGTGCGCGGGCATCCTGACCGGCTCCTGGACCAACTACCGGCTGGGGAACATGACGGCCGACCACCGGGGCCCCCCCTACCGCATCATATGGCCCTCCGTGGAGATGCTGGGCTGCACCATCCTCAGGACGACGCTGGGCTTCTGCGGCGTGCTGGCCACCAGGGCCATCGGCAAGTCAGTGTCGTACGCCTTCATCTGCGCGCTGCTAGGCAAAGACAAGAACGAGTTGAGGAATTCTGAAGATAGCTTAGACAATAAGCACAAGGTGACAGTGGAGCTGTGCTACAAGTACTTCACGTACGCGATGGTGGGCTTCAACACCACGTTCGTGTTCCCCAACGTGTTCTCGCTGCTCAGCATCAACAGGCCCACCTACTACACCGAGGTCTAGGGACGCCCGTGCCAGCTCACACTTGCTCCAAGCTCTGCTTCGTTTGACAACCCTAATTCAGTTATATCCCATGGAAACTAATTCTGTGTTTACATGTGGGTATATAATTAAAGATAATTTTATATTTGAATACAAGATTCGGAATGTCCCACACTGCTAGCACTCAACTTGAGACTGGGTAAGGTTGATTGAGCTTTAAAATACTAACCATTCAATGTAAAATAATAATAAAAATAGAATTTAGCACAGACTCGAAGAGATAATACAGGATTCTAAAAAATAATTATTGAATTATAAAAAAAATAACAGTGTGCAAGTTTCTCTCGGTACTGAAATAATTATCATTTACTACTTCAGTATAAATGTTAAACAATATTTGCTTGCTGATCCAACGCGCTGGTGCGGGCGCTGACCCCCGCGATAGGACCTCCAAACTGTGCCTTACGTGTGATGTTGTGGAGCTCCCAGCGCCAGGCCCTCGGTCTCGTGCGATTAGCGGTAGGCAGCGGCTTGTCTCTGCTCCTGGCATTACTGAAGTCCATGGGCGACGGTAAACACTCACCATCAGGTGGGCCGTATGCTCGTCTGCCTAAAAGGGCAATAAAAAAAAATAAAAAAAACTCCGAGGGGACTGTCTATAAAATCTGATATACATTTAAATGTGATGAGCTGCTTTTAAAGTCCATTAAGTTGATGTGATATCAGCAATTCTCAGGTTACGTGAGATAGAGTTACGTGTTATCGTCTTTTTTAATAGAATGATGTTTTTCGTCTCGAATATATTTTTCTAACTCTGTTTAATAATAAACGGTGCAATAAATCTGAGAAAAACAAATATTTATATATTTTTACGCACCGGGGCTCGGGATAAATAAAACTTTTACCAAATCAAAATTCAATTTAACGCTTAGAACCTTAGGAACACTTTACAATTCGCACTTCACTTCTTCCGCTTCGCTTCAGGTGATTCATTCGCTGTTTCGCTTCGAGTAGAACCAATTATTACTAACTGCCTTCATGTCATCTCTGCAACGCTGTTATAGTCGACACAACAAGTCTACGGTTATCGAAAACATCCCCCATAGTACTAGTCGTTTCCATATGTGTTTCCGCTATTTGATAATAGGGGGCGTTACTTTTAGCGGCGTAACAATATTAGTATTTACTTAGCACATTTATTGATTAATAAAATATGAAAGAGTCATCAAAAAACAACATTACGCGAAAATGTGTAATGACGTCTTTACTTAAGGCATTATTAATAAATCATTTTGAATAAAAAACAGTAAATTATCTGCTAAATCTTAATAATTACCGCACGTCATACTACACTGTGCTATTGTAAATAAAAAATATATTTTTAGATGTATGTAATGGTTTAAGTTGTTTTTTATATTACGTACAGATTTTGACGTCAATGCTAGCTTCAACATAGGAAACTATGTTCGTTATTTAGGAGACATTATTTATATCAAGATGTGCCTTAGATGTGTTTTACCCTCATTTAATCACGAGGTGCGATGTATTACAACCCGCGAATCCTTAAGTGCAGACGACTGCAAGATAAGTGCAGGAGTGAGTGATATTCCCGTCCTTGACTAGAGTCAGCTTAAAAATGATTAAATACAAATATTGTTCCTTCGTGGCGGATGTCAGCTCGTACTTTTTCCCTACCTATTCACTGGTAGCTTTTTTTTTTTTTTTGGTCAGGAGGAAATCGCCGGACTTCCGCCCTTTTCTGGGGATACTGGGCGGGGTATGTCAGAATCGAACTGACTAAAACCTCCTGTCGCTCAACAACCAACGTCCAAACCTCGCATGAGACAGAACTCATGACAAGGCAAAGGGGGGAAAGTGAAGCGTTTAGTGCGGAGCACATCTCTCCCATCACCCTCCCCCTCGGGACGCCGGACTGGCGGTCGTCGGCGCCACGACCACCAGCCCTCTCGGTCGGCAGACTGTCCGAAGCCCGCCTAGATGGCGCCGGTTAGAGTGGGTACTGGTAGCTTAAGGGGCTATTCCAACTACGCCCGGTCGGGTAGGTGAGCTCACGGGCTCAACCTGAGAGAATTTGCTAACACTAGCCCTAGCAAGAGCAAGTGTTCTGGGGAACCTGCCAACGGATCGGAATCGCGACCTACTGAGTAGATTTGGCGAGAAACTCAGTGGACTGTGTCTGTGGCTGGGTTAGTTCGCTCGTCGAACTCTTCGTCGTAATCGACGATACTGAGGGCCTGTGTGCTTAGTGCGAGTTTCATAACGTTCTCGCTGGCGTAAAAGTGAAGCCAATTTTGCGAGGAAGGAACAGCGCCCCTAGCGGCAAACGTACGCAAACGATCCCATTCCATACAACTTTTACGCTATCGAGAACGTTAAAAAACTCGCACTAAGCACACTGTTTTTCTGTTTGATATCGTCCAGACCAAAGTAGACGGGCCTGCGCGGACACTCGGTTAACTTTGTTTAGTGGCTGTTCTTGGTGTTGTTCAAGATCTGTTTATTTACACGTCATTACACGTCATCAGACTGGAACTCGTCTCGAATTGTGATATTATTTGGGACCGACCCTCCGGCTCGGGATCACCCCTTATCCACGGTTTCCATAGTGCTACGTCATATCATTTATAAAGCAAAATTTGGAGAGTCTTGGAGATAAACAGCGGCTTCATAGAACCCTGGCATCCAATAGTTGCGGTAAATATCTACCATATCGAGGAGAGGCTATTTGGTTTAAGCGACATTTCGCTTAATACGCGACATTTGTCTTTCTAAAAAATTTTAATTGCCCTTTTAGGCAGACGAGCATACGGCCCACCTGATGGTAAGTGTTTACCGTCGCTCATGGACATCAGCAATGCCAGGGACAGAGCCAAGCCGCTGCCTACCATTATTTAAAGGTCCGTTTTTTTTGGTATTAGTATCAACAATACGATGATTTTAATTGAACTTCAATTAAGTTTCCCCCATTTAAATAGCTGAAGAAGTTTTTTTATAAATATTTTTCCGAATTTCAAACTTTATATGGCTGTCCTGTAAAAGTGTCGCTTAAACTACATAGTCTTTCACCCCTCGATGTGATCCGGTGTTCCGTAAACTCGCCTGACTTCGATGGCCACAAATCTCGGGCGCGGGAGCCAAGCATCACGGTCCGTTGTCGGTGTGCCGACCGTCACTGTAAACCAGCCCGAGTACAATGCTAAACTAAACCCGATAAGAAATATAATTCGAACGTAAACAAAATATATTTTATTCGGAATTTTGACGTTCCGAATAACGTGATCTAATTTCTTCTGGGATTTTCCAAACAACAAAAACAGTTTAATGATGCAACAAACTAGCCCTAATTTCCTCAGATTAACAATGATTGTCATTGTTCTTTGAATCGGCTATCAAAACAAAAACAGCAACGCACCGGGCTGTCAATTTTTCTGTTGTACTTGAAAATAACCTTGATTTGTATTCGTTAATGAAATTCTCGGATATCAACATCCGAAATAAGTCTTGGGAGACGCTTTTAAGGATTTGTACATTTAAATTGTTAACGAAAATAAACTTAAAATAATGACTCATACCACATAAATACAAACAATAACTATTAGAGTTTGTAACTATTCGTTATTAAAAGATCACCTTATTTGTGGAGAATTATTATAATTGATATTATGTTGTTAATTATTAAAACCTTCATGTAGTAATTTAATATACTAATGATTGATAACATCAATATTGAACACAGGTTTGCGAATTTATCCCACTTTTGCGGTTTCATATCGCGATTTTATGACTTCCGGAGAATCGGCAATGATCAAGAAGACAACTATTCGGGATGTCGGACATAATATTATAGTGACAATAATAACGCGAGATTAAACTTTAAATGTAGTTTTAATTACGTCTATGACTCGCGAAATGCGAAGATATTTTTTTTTTTTTATATACTATATCGTCAGTTTTATTATCAAAGCTGACTGGACATATGGTCCACTTTAGGGAGAGCTATCAACGTCAGAAATGCTAAGGGACCAACGTTCGAACGACACGTCATAGAAAACATCGGGGAGCAAGTTCATTCTAGAGCCGGACAATTCCCGGCAGCAAATATACAGACGCATCGGTCCCAGGTAGCACGATGTTAGTTGCTCGGGTATCGCACACCACGAAATGACCGTGATCCATTAATCGTAATACTTGTGGTCACTTCACTTATTCCGCATTTGAAACATTGCAATATCTCCTTCCAAATATAATTACAAAGTTTGTTCTACGCCGAAATTGATAATAAGGGTTAAAGTCAGCGCTACAGTCATAAGTTAAAACGCGATGTTTGTGGCGCCGGCCACGCACAGATATATTATTATGTTTTTTCCGTTTCATAGAGTAAGTAAGTCGATGATCGAACGGGCATTCCCAATCTCGGTGAGTCCGCGTTTCCCATGAGAGGCGCTCGCTTCGCAGTAAGGCTAGCGGTTCGCACAAAGGGGTTTTACAAAATATTTTCCTTAAGTTCTTAGAACGTATATAAATGTAAGTTATGTGTGTGTGTGTGTGTGTGTGTGTAAGGTCATAAACAAGTGTGGTCACTTTCGTTCAATTATTTGTATCTAATGTTAATTAAATATGTATAATAATATTATGGTTAAATGTGTTTAAACTCGGAACAGAAGCGTACCGCAGACTGACAGGACCTGTGTGCTTAGTGAGAGTTTTTTAAGGTTCTCGATAGCGTAAAAGTTAACTCTAATTTGTATGGAGTTGGAACGTTTGCCGCTAGGGGTGCTGTTCCGACTGCATACAAATTAGAGTTAACTTTTACACTATCGAGAACCTTAAAAAACTCGCACTAAGCACATTGGTGTTAGTGAAGGATAAACAGTTGCATCGGTGAGCCGGCAATGTTCATTGTTATTAATTGTAATTTGAACAGTTGTTCTTGTCTGGGACCTAACTGATAAGTTATCCGAGACGCTCGTGGGCATGCCGTGATACCATTATTGAACACGTTACCAGTTTTTATAACGGACCTAACAAGTTTTCCTGAAAGCGGCTCAGAAATATCGTCGTCTAAGAATATTCTAACGTGAAATATGTAAATTCATAATTAGTCGTGAAGGAGCACGCGGTGCAGTTAGCGCTCCGGCTTGGAGCAGAGCAGAGCCTTGTTGCTCACAATGTACGGACCGCTCTGAGCAAGTTTCCAAGTCGTCGAGATCGCATATCCCTATCTGGTCTTGTCCGACCACTCAACTGTTTATTGGTACGTCCAATAAACGGCTGATACTGCCTGTGAGAGAATGTTCAGGAATTGGCTCCGGTGTAACTGTGACAGCTTAATTTACTACATTTTGACATCTAGTCAACAAAAAATAATTCTTAGAGCATGGTCGTAGGGGTTTAAATTCTCTTTAAAGCCCCGAACCTTCAATAGACTTAGACCCCTGTCCTGGTGAAATTGTAAAGGCCTCCAGTGATCCTTCCTTCCTAAAAGAAAAAATCTAAAGACGGCCCTGATAATTTATCGGATACGAACTAAGATTTGATTGATGAGTAGGTACTCATTATTAATATTTGAATTGCGCTCTAAACTTGATTATATTACAACCCTAGTGATAAGATCAAAATGATGTAAAAAGTAAATGTTAAATTCCTTGATTGTAACAAGTATTAATTAAATATTGTAAAAAATACTTATTACAATACATTGGGATAATGTGTAATACCTAAAGGGCATTACCGCGGGCGATGTAACCACAAGAGCTTGCAACGCCAAGCAAATATTTCAATATTATGGTTCGATCTTGTTTTATTGTGTAATTTCATTAAGATCTTAAATGTATATTTTAAAATATAATACCTGTGATCAAGAACTGTAAAGTGTTGAAATTGTAAAACAAAATTGCTACATTATTGTAAGATTGAACTGTAAACTGTTGAGTTCATCACGTCTCGGGGAAACTCACAAAGTATGCGTCAAGAATATTTAGGTTAAATCAAGTATTACAATAAAATTGTATCTTGCAACTGTATTTTACGTATTTTTGTAAATAAAACTGTATTTATCTGGAATTTTTGTGTTATGTTCCGTCATTCCATTAATAATAATAGCTTTATTGATTGTTGGAATTCGTATGATGTTTTATTATTTTTTTTACTTTGTGATAACGTCGCACCGAACTAGTTGTATGATAAACATGAACTGCCATTAAATTATCTACACGCATCGGGATTGTTGTTTTATTTTACGGAAATGTTTATTTATCGTAGCTCTGTCGCAGCGTCGACCGACTGCGACGTGGCGTACAGGCGAGCACCGCATACTCTTCACGTCATTACGGATCCTCCCGACCCACTAACGGTGCTTTTAGGTACCTCAAGCACTGGTCATCGTTCTCGTCGAACCCGTCGCTTACGACTAAGGGCTCCACGAGTAAATTAACCCTCAGACACAGCCCACTGAGTTTCTCACCGGATATTTCTGATCCGATGGTAGATTTTGCGAAGCACGGCTCTTGCTAGGGTTCGTGTTAGCAACGTTGTTAGGTGTGAGCCCCGTGAGCTCACCTACTAGTTATGGTTACGCTGAAATAGCCTTTCATGGCTATCAGCTTGGGTAGGAAAAAAAACCTTGCTCTTTAAACGAGGATTGAATAAAACCCTGAGCGGTAATGCGGCGCCTCGATCGATACCTACTTATCAGCGACTACTCACCGCCGGGTGAGTTGTCACTGTTGTCAGTCTGCGAACACAAATCCAGTGACGACAAAACATCGCTCGCGGTTTCGTTTTACATTCGATGACGTGGACATACAACGCGACTAGCCGCCGACTTGTGATAGTATCAGAGGCCCGCAGCACCGCGTCTAGACGGAGCATAGGGCTGCCACGCGACGCACGGTCAGAAATTTCTAGAAACTATTCTTGTCTCTAAATTCTGACACCTATAAATATTTGTTAGAGGTGCTAACTGGTAACTGAACTATGCCGTAACTCGTGAAGTAGAATGTGCGAGCGCACACAGAACGTTAGTTAACCAAATTAAAACAAATTTTGATAAAATATATGTAATTTATTTTCATACAACAATACAAACACGGCAAGCAGCTTAGCCGCTGTATACAATGTATATTTTTATGATATTATTACACTTGTCACCCATATATTTATAATCATTACATAATACGTATTATTCGTTCGGTCTAACATTTTATTTTTGTATGTGAAAGGAACATGTTGTAATATTATTTAATGTGTTGTTTCCCTGTTCCATCTAACTTAGAGGTGGGATTCATATAATTTGGAAAGTACAGAGTATTTTGGTGACGTCGGCGAGGCTCGTGGCGACCCCCGAACCTGCGGTCCGTCGAGTCGGTTCTGTGAGAGAGCGCGCCGGATCCTATTGTCTTTATATAAATATTATTAACTAATAAATAAGGGGGTTTCGGTTTAATATAATTTTTGTCATTTCAATTTTTAAAAATGCAAGTATTATATACGTTGTATTTAATATTAATTTCCCTGAATCAAGAAAACATAAATTAGAAAACAGTAGCTGTATTCAGATTTATTGTTTTCTTTTAGCTTTTTTTCTCAATCGCGTCGAATTAGGCCCTGACTTAACTGCCGCTTATTTAAAAGTTCGAGCAAGACAAAGCTTCTGAAGCTACAATAAAATACTTGCGTTTTTCAAAACTCGCATGAGAACGATCTTTGAGATAACCAAGATTTATATTAATTATAAAATTTTGAGATTATAATTTAATTATGCACACTAAATAATAGATAAATATTCATATGAAATATACGCAGAGTACATAAATATTTTTTTTTAGTATGTATGTTACATACACGTCATTATTTGACCGCCACTAGGGGCCCTAACGATCGCGTCGCAGCCGACTTAGCATCGCATCGCATGTACTAAATGCTCAAACAAACCCTTATTAATATGCAACAGTTAACTGAGAGACGATCGGTTGTGACAACCCTAAAATCGCTAAATTTTTTTTTTCTTGAAAGAATATTTTCCAATCTAAATCTGGATATTTGGTTACAGATGCGCATAGGGCGGTCCGCACACGACCCGTGGCCCCGCCCGCGTCGGTGCTCCGTGCAATCGTATATGGAGCACCCTTAATGTAATAGTGACATCATCCCTGTGACGTCACATCGCGACACAAACGACCAAACGATTTTTCCTCGAAAAAAATGTCCTCAGAGGTACAGAGTCCGAAATGAAAATGCGAAGTTTCAAAAACAAATGTTTTAATTAAATAACTATGACTAAACAACATTATTCGTAAGCGTAACTTTAACTAGAAGTATTCAAATCTATTTATACAGTATCAATAATATTGAACATTTCGTAAGGAAGACTACAATACGCTATGCTACATACAGCACACTGTACATCCGTCCGGGCGCTTCTCTTGTCCGATTCATTAACAACTTTATAACTTTAACGACGATCATTTCGATGTCGACATCACTTGAGACCGAGAGCACAGGACAGATTTTTCGAGGCAAACTCGTTTTGTAAAAATGGACCTGCTGTTTTGTTACACGTTCATTCCGACCATTGACGACTGACAAACAAACTCTGTTTCATATACATAATTAACTGTGCTTATTATATAGAAATTAATAAACTATGATACATATCAGATTGGAACGTAATAACATTATCCATGGCGGCGTTGAGGTCGCGCAGGGGGCGCGGGGTGAGGTCCGCCTGTGTCCGGGGCGGGGGGCGAGGGGGCGGTGTCCTAGGCGACGTTTATCGACGAACCGCTCCGGGACTCCTTGATCTTCTCGTACAGACTCTCGTTGTCGCTGTCGTTCGTCTATGGACAACGACATATTAGTTTATTAGTTTTGCAAAGAGAAATGCATAGTGATATTAAATGAACGAGGAAACTGGACAGCTTCAAACTTATATAAGATTACACCAAGGGTGTAAACATAATATTAGTTGCAGTCATCTGGGTGAGATGGTTTCTCCGAATAACAATGATAAATAGAATAGGGACAGTTTTCAATAGTCCATGTGGATGGACAACAACAGGGTTACAGCCTGACGTATGTGTATATCTATCTATCTTTCAGCTTACAGACGTGAACTGCTGGACATAGGCCTCCCCGAAGCCTCGACACAACGACCGGTTCTGCGTTGCCTGCATCCGGCGAATTCCAGAACCTCAATAGGTCCACCTTTTGGGAGGCTCTGTGTATGGGCGGTACGTAACCTACTATTTGCATGGAATAAAAGGCTTATTATTATTATTTTAGAGACAGTGCTGTTACAAGTGGATACTTGTGATACAAATAAGGATTTGGTATAGAGGTATCATCTATAGCCACTAGTCAATTCGTGTGGACAGCTAACTTACATCATCGTCGGAGTCCCAATCGGAGTCGCTGTCCGGTCTGAGCGGGCCGAAGGCGTGGCGGGCGGCGTTGCGGCGTGCGTACCAGCGCGGCGTGCGGCCGGCCTGGTCGCGCCAGCCCCCCGCGCCCCGCGCCCGCTCGCGCAGGAACGCCACGAGCCGCGCGTCCCCGCGCCGCGCCGCGATGTGCAGCGCCGTCCACCCCGCCAGCCTCTCCTGATCACCACAGACACAACAAGTTAATTCAACGACCGCACTCGGGTTCAACGCTACGTCTCTCTGACCCTCGCCACATTTGATTTGATGTCGTCGTGGCCTAAAGGATAAGACGTCCTGTGCATTCGTGTTGAGCGATGCACCGGTGTTCGAATCTCAGGCGGGTACCAATTTTTCTAATGAAATACGTACTCAACAAATGTTCACGATTGGCTTCCACGGTGAAGGAATAATATCGTGTAATAAAAATCAAACCCGCAAAATTATAATTAGCGTAATTACTGGTGGTAGGACCTCTTGTGAGTCCGCGCGGGTGGGTACCACCACACTGCTTATTTCTGCCGTGAAGCAGTAATGCGTTTCGGTTTGAAAGGTGGGGCAGCCGTTGTAACTATACTTGAGACTTTCAAGGTGGGTGGCGCATTTACGTTGTAGATGTCTATGGACTCCAGTAACCACTTAACACCAGGTGGGCTGTGAGCTCGTCCACCCATCTAAGCAATAAATAAATGTACAATCATTGGCAAACCCACTTATTACAAAAATATACCCTTTCGCAGATTTGGAAAGAAATAATAACGTGATAAAATCACACAGTGAAACTGCGGTAAATTTTCACGTTTTCCTGTTTTTACGCGTTATGTTTTAATAATACAGAATATTTATTTGAATATATAAAAGCCTTTATTTTGTGTGCAAACTAATTGATTTTTTTCTACATATCGGTATGTTTGTTCCTCGACCAAATCCGTAACTAACTGCTTCTACGGCAAACTATGTTCCCTGGGCTCGTAGACCGAACGGTTTACTTCAATTTTGAAAATAATTTCCTTAGTTGTCTGTTACAACGACATTATATTTAAAATTACGAGCATATAATATGAGTCACGATAAATTTTAGATTATTTCATTGTAACAATTCTACATCACACTACCTACCTACATATATTATAAGAACGTATATCAAGAAACTAATTACTGCTGAATTGAATACATTTATCTTTTTTCTGTAAACACTGGGAATTCTTTGTGTTTTTCGAAACATACGAGTTAGGAACAAAACAATGACACAAGGATACACGCAGGTAAGCTTATATCGTTACTAAAACAACAAAACGTATTTACGTGCAGAAAAACCCAATTTTATTATCAACGTTATCAGGAGATAGCGCTGAAAGAGGGTTTTCCCGAATCGACTGTTTCTGTTTTACCTTTTTGAATTTTCCGTTATGGACAAACTGATTCGATTACAATATTCAATGAGTGTGTGAGTGATTTGTATTCTGTATCCAAACCGCATCAGATCCTTTGAGGGCTACTTTCGATTATTCTCCTAGAGTTACTGATAAGAACAGTTCCATCTATCAGTTCGCAAAGACAGGATTTTGTTTAATATTTAAAAATACTACTTATTTATTGGAATATGAATCCAGGTTGTATTTAATTTCATTATCAATATAATCACACTTTACGTGGCGACGATACTCAATGAATATTCTGTCGCACCAGTTCCAACATTTAAATGTAGTTCTGTAAAATAATATCTCTATTTATATACATGTGTTCGTACTTCTGAACTATAGACCTATTTTATTACCGGAACGAGTATAATGTATGAACCGTTTCAACTTTCAATAACATCAGGCTGGGGTCAGTCGTGTGAAGACTGTGACGTGATGATGCTAGAGATCGCGCGTGGCGCCTTGGCTTAGTCTCAATAAATAACTAAATTTGTGCACATGTAATAGACCAAAAAATCACAATGTTCTAGTGAGTGGACATATATTTGAGCTTGTAGAATCGACTGTCACTGACTCTTGGTATGACAGATGACTCCCGGATACAGCGGGGTCACATATCTATATATTAATACGTGAAGCAAAAACTTTGTATCCCTTTTTACGAAAATTGCGCGGATGGAGGAGTATGAAATTTGCCACACTTATAGAGAATATAGAGAAGAAGTGCACAATGCTAATATTTTATTAAAATAATGCATAAAAGATACATTAAATCAAGAAAGAAAACATTACACACACTACATACCATGTATTTGACGCACACACGCATGCATACTATTTAATGTCAAACTTTTGTTCTTGACGTCTGTTGTCAAATTGAGAATAGATTAAATATTGTTTGTCTTTATTATTATTTTTATAGAATAGTATAAAATACAATCATAATAGTGTACAAACTTACAATCCCAATTATTAATTATAGTCGAATTTCGACTACTGCGGGACCTCTAGTTTATGTTAAAAAGTTAACTTTGTCAAGATTACGTGCTACGGTATCTTGAAACGTATTAATTAGTATTTACTGGTGCCTACTTATAGTTGAAACTCACATTGTCATGACAGTTCATATTTGCCTCAGTTCACCTCAGCTGATAACCTAACTGATATCGTGGTGCTTTATTCTACTAAACTACCGATCCATAACGTTTTAAAATGTAAAATCGTAATATCGGAAACAAGTAAGTTTTGATGCGCCTTAACATTGTCACGGGACACGATGCGTGTTTTTATTTATTTAATTTATTTCTTAATGTACTTGTTGATTTCTATCATTGGTTAATTAAAGCAAATACTTTTATTTATTGCTTAGATGGGTGGACGAGCTCACATCCCACCTGATGTTAAGTGGTTACTGGAGCCCATAGACATCTATAACATAAATGCGCCACCCTACTTGAGATATAAGTTCTAAGGTCTCAAGTATAGTTACAACGGCTGCCCTGCCCTTCAAACCGAAACGCATTACTGCTTCGCGGCAGAAATAGGCAGGGTGGTGGTACCTACCCATGCGGATTCACAAGAGATCCTATCACCAGTAAGGCAGGGTGGTGGTAAAATACAATACAGAGGCAGTAGGGACGCGCCAAACTTACCCTATCGTCGATTTTAGCTCCGTAATGGATCAGTGTTTTCATGGTCTCGACGCTGCCGGCCGAGGCTGCCAAATGTACGCACGACTGTCCTGTAACAACAGACGAATATCATTTTAACAAACCCTTCTATTGATTATACTCGCAAACTATGTTATCCGTACATCTAGTTAAAATGGACAAAACACCATAATTACACTTTTGTTTATTGTCTGTATAAGTAGACGAGTATACGGCCCAGCTGATGGTGAGTAAGCAATGCCAGGGGTAGAGCCAAGCCGCTGCCTAGCCCTTAATACTCGCCATAAGCCACATTTAAACGAAAAGACGCAAGTGAGCGACCATTTTGTTAACCAACATTTTAATACTTCAGAACACTTATTATATCGTTACAAAACATTGGATATAAAATTTAAAAACAAAATATAGAAAGATTTACATGTATTATAAAAAGTATTTATAGTACTTCTAAGGCATGGAACGTTTTCAGTTACGCTAACTTAGATGACGTACAACATATTTATTTGAAGTATAGGATGTGTTCCAATGCCTTTGAAACTTCAAGCTCTGTCTGTCGCGCGTCTAGACTCTGGCAATTTTTAATACAGAGTCGAGAGTCAGTCTGCCCTTCCGGGTTCTATTCGGAAATTTGAGAAACATGTTTATTACAAAAAACTTAATTCTTATTCTTATTCTTTTCTTATCTCTGCATTTTCAGTCTCCTTGGGTGCGTGATGACAATTCAGTGTTTTAAAAATAATTTTAGTACAAAATAGAAAAAGACGAGACTCTGCCCGGCCGTGGACGTCTGTACGCTGATGTTGAACAATAATCGTGGTATTGTATTTTTTCTCGGCCTTAATAGATAGCCTCGAAATAACCCGTGTGCTCATTTAAATTTAAAATGAATTGTTTACTTGAAATTCAGTATTTTCCCCTAGACGTTTGGAAAACCTCCAAACATCGTGGCACGGATATAGATTCATTGCTGAGCTGTACGCCATTTTTAAAACGAAGAATTTAGGTCAGTTCCCAATTAAAACTATTGAAGTTTACGTTTCTAAATAGATTTCGCGTTAGCATGTTCTACATTAGATTAAACTTTCTGTTTAAAAAGTTTAGACGCCCATATGGGTTTTTATTTATTAAAGTATGTATGTAATTAAAGCATGTTTTTATTATTTAAATTATTACAACATGTTTTGGGGATCAGAAATATCACAAAATAGATATGAAGTCATATGACTGATGAAATATTTAATTACATTTCGTTATCATTAAATGACACACAAAGAGGTACCTTTAATGCCCAACTAGACTAGAGGTTTTGTTTCTAGCGTATTGGTTCTTCTTCTAAATTTGCGTCGATTTTCCTTGACTTTATTCCCGTTGAGGTGGTTACAAGTATGTGTTTAAAATAACAATAAATTGCTTTAATGCGCTATCCGCCGATATTTTCTGATAATTAATTATTAATGCTAACTAAAAAACTAGTTTAGGTGTTATTTAAGAGTAGGTACGAAAAAAACATTGACGCCTTCGAACACATCAAAAGAAATATAACGATAAAGTTTATTTAACTTGATTTGATAATGATTGATTTAGTTGGCGTGTATTATAGAATCATTTACGGGCGTCATCAGATAGCAGCCAACGACCGGCCGTACGTCATTTGTGTTTTCCCGCCCGTGGACCTTTTATTGTATTCAATGATAATTATGGTACAGTTACGTTAGATTTATATTATTGATCATTTGCTCGATTACACTCTATCTAGAGTCGCAATTTGTTGACTGAACACGTGTCGTTTCTTTTACATAGTTACGAGGGCGGGTGTGTTTGGAGACGTAATTCCATAAAATGAATATTATTATGTTCTACCTTTCGCCTGATCAATTCTTTATATAGTAGACATGGAATCAATTCGTGTGACGTCAACTTATAGATCAACGATCCAGAATGAATATAAATCTTTCACGGACGAAGATATTTTCGTCAAATTATGCTGTCACCACATGACGGCTTAAACAATTGTAGAATAAAATGTGAGAAGAATCGTTACATGTCAATGAATCTCGGTATTTCTTGGGAGATGAACGCACGTCATTGAAGTAATTATTTTTTTTAAAGACGAGGATAGTTGATTAGTTGGGGAACCCATGGACGCTAACAACTAATGAATGCCGCCGCCGACATCCAAGCATGACGTCAGAGTTTCTAGTGTATTATATAGTGTAAGTTTCTAATAACATCTGGCCTATCCTCCGAGGCGGGAAACAGCAGCAGTGACACAACACTACCACCAAAAGAACTTACATATTTTCAAAATAAATACCTATATCTTGAATACTTTGTGTCGTCGTGGCCTCAGCGATAACACGTCCGGTGCACTCGTGTTGAGCGATGCACCGGTGTTCGAATCCCGCAGGCGGGTACCAATTTTTCTAATGAAATACGTACTCAACAAATGTTCACGATTGACTTCCACGGTAAAGGAATAACATCTATACTAATATTATAAAGAGGAAAGATTTGTTTGTTTGTTTGTTTCGAATAGGCTCCGAAACTACTGGACCGATTTGAAAAATTCTTTTTCCATTAGAAGCCAACATTGTCCCTAATGAACATAGGCTACTTTTTTAAATTTTTATTTATTTTTATTTTTCGATTTCATGTATGTTTTAATGTTTCCGAAGCGAAGCGAGGGCGGGTCGCTAGTCGTGTAATAAAAATCAAACCCGCAAAATTATAATTTGCGTAATTACAGGTGGTAGGACCTCTTGTGAGTCCGCGCGGATAGGTACCACTACCTTGCCTAGTTCTGCCGTGAAGCAGTAATGTGTTTCGGTTCGAAGGGTGGGGCAGCCGTTGTAACTATACTGATACCTTAGAACTTATATCTCAAGGTGGGTGGCGCATTTACGTTGTAGATGTCTATGGGCTCCAGTAACCACTTAACACCAGGTGGGCTGTGAGCTCGTAAACCATCTAAGCAATAAATAAAAAAGCACTGTGAGTATATTATGTTTCCAAGTAAATAATCTCTTAGTAAAACCCACTATACTTGTTTACACACGATCCAACTCATCAATGACTAATCAAAGGTCCCCGTTGACCATTACTCAGTATCAGTCCATGTCTTCAGAGAATCTTTGTATTGAGCCGGCACGGAGTGCGGAGTCGCGGTAGATACCATCGCGTTAATTATTGTTTTCGTTGTGAAATATTTAAAGGCTGAAATATTAGCTGTCTTAACAATTGAACTTTACACCTTATGTCTAACTACGCAAGTCTTAAGTTCGATATCTTTCTATCTGACGTCCACAATGTTAACTACTATTCTCGTATTGAAAACAATATATCCAAGAGAATCCAAGCTTAGGGTAACTAGGCAATAGGGATGAAATAAAGATAGATAATCAAAACTCCGAAGTCTATTCAATGTGTAGTTGGTATTTGCGCACGTTGGCTTCATAAATATTACTACATATGTATTAGTATATCTACATTTGATTGAGTTAGCGGCGCGTGAAGATAATGCGCGGGGAGAGGCGGAGGTGCGGGGAAGGCGAGACGTGGGGTTTCCCAGTATGTGTCGAGTGTAGCACGCGCACCCACGCCATATAAGGTGGCGACCGATGATATTTTCACCGTTTCCACAGACTATACACACTAATGACGATAAAAATCAATATCGCATCGATTAATAACATAATCGCTATGAATATACGTGATCTCATTAAGTTATTGTAACAGAACCAAATGATTAACATACTTATTTGTTTGATAACAAGATTTAATTTTAATTAATTTTTAATCTTTGAGTAAGCTAAGCTTTTAGTAGAAAATGCCTTATCATAACTATGATTAATGTTACGTTACAACAGTAATTTCGTTGTACCAACTAGACTTTTTACCGGTGGTAGGACCTCTTGTGAGTCCGCACGGGTAGGTACCACCACCCTGCCTATTTCTGCCGTGAAGCAGTAATGCGTTTCGGTCTGAAGGGAGGGGCAGCCGTTGTAACTATACTGAGACCTTAGAACTTATATCTCAAGGTGGGTGGCGCATTTACATTGTAGATGTCTATGGGCTCCAGTAACCACTTAACACCAGGTGGGCTGTGAGCTCGTCCAACCATCTAAGCAATAAAAAAAAGAGAGTAAGAGATAGACGGGCTTCAAGATAGAGATGTTGTTTTGCACCGTGTGTTCTCGACGTTTGGTCGGCCCTTTCCATTAACCAGTGTCCTATACGAATGCAGGACCATTTCTCACTGGAAACTTTTGATAGAGGTCATTCAGTATCGGGTATTCGATCACCACGGGTTTGACGACGATAATGTTATTTCACTTTTAATCATAGTTATTTTAAAGTTCAATTAAATAAAACGAGGTGTTTTTACGCATTTGTTACGTAGGTATAAAACATCATTAAACTTTGAAGCGTACCTACTATTGCGTTTAAAAATTTAAGTATTTTCCTTATTTACGTTGCGATAATAAAAACAACTTTACATATGTGTTTACATCAAATAAAAAAAACTAATTCGTTTCCATTTTTCGCTGTAGTTTATCATTGTTTGTAGATGACACCGGAAATTAGGTTTTTATCTCTTTTTTATCGATAAGCACTACATATTACAATAAGCCGTCGCATGCTTGTCTTGAGACACGAGGATCAGCATTTTGTATCGATATAAAAATTGATAAACAAAATTTGTTTACATCAATATTTAGAATTATAGATTCTATTGATCATGTTCATCTCCCCTTTATGACCGAGAGCAGTTGAAAAGAGTGTTATGAAGGCGAAAAAACTAAAGACGAAACAACGAACAAAAATACATATATGGAACTTTTGAATATCCTTAAAGTACCGTTTATAGTTATTTAAAAAGACAATTGATATCCACCGTTGGCGCGCCATAACTAATCAAAATGAGGACCCATGAACAGACCACTCATTACAAACATGATTGCATATAGAGATAAGTATTCAGGAGTTATCGAGGTCAATCGAGTCGAAAGTGGAAGTTCCCCAATTAGAAGTTTAGTGTGCCATACAAGTATTATTATATCGTTAATTGGCTTACAATTAGGAACACAACCTAAGACAAACAGTAGTTGTCCATTGACATGACAACGTGAATGTTCATTTTGAAGCATGCCCCGAATCGAGATACACAGTATTACATAGAAATGTCAGTCCCGAGAGAAGAGTCTTCAACAAGCAACATGTCGGGCATGGCTGCCACCATATTATGTAAGGTTATGTTGAAATCTTGATAATACAGAGGTCATTGAAGAACCAGGCCGAGTGTAGGAAAATCCCACGCTGCGACGATCCACTGTTTGCAATAATACGATGGCGGTACAATTACTACTACACAATTTTACATCAAGGTATCAAGGAACCAAGTTGTGGTGAACTGCATTGCAAAATGAAAAGTAGGAAACTCACGTTTCATTTGAATGATTTAATGTTTTTTGCAGTGACCGGGGGACTTCTGGAATGTTCTAAACACCGGAAACTGATCCGCGAATAAATTAAACGTCAGATCAATGCGTATATTCGCTTCTGAATCATGTCTTCGATACACGAAAACCTTGGAAAATACTATATCTTCGTTCTTGTTTTGATAACAACTATTCCAAAGCCTCCGTTTTTATAGTCGACTATTATCTTGGTATGCAATAAAGGATTTAACTATACGCTAATATAGATAGGATGTTATGTACGTAGTCCACTGTTGTAGATATTTTATCGTAGATTCGTAGAAGGGAATATCATGAAAGTTACATGTAAGTACAATTTTTTAATTAATTCAACTCTTAAAACCTGTTTTTGCGTGTAATTTCAATAAAATATGTGAGCAAACTGCAATCTAAACACGAGGGCATTCCTCGTGTACATTTTTCGAAGCGTTTTATACGCTAATTTGGGAATTCCATTACCTTCTGCCATTTACCTACTTCATTTTCGTGACTCGAATCATAAACTTGAGGTTTAATAAAAAAAAAAAGCAGTATTCACAACCTCTCGCACTTCGATCATCAGCGGAACCTGTTTTTTTTGGAAATTCTCTAAATCCGGTCGGTCGTCGAATATTTCTTTAACCAAACATAGCAGCACGCAAGGGTTTAATTTGGTATGGTTTCAATTCTTCTATATATACATATGCGCGCCTGTTAAGTGAGATTCAGTACAGCGTTTTAAAATTAGAAAGCGTGGGAGGCGAGGCGGCGACGTAACGCTATTATTACGACGACGCTTGGGATTTCCGCGAGTATGTAACGCGGCAGCACGGCCCCTGGACACACTTTCACGCGGGTATAACCCATCAGCACATCGACTCATTGTTCAGCTCGAATAATGGGAAATTACGGTGCCTGCAGCCGTACCTCTGCGGTTTTCCTTAGACCGATCAACCCAGCGAATACATTTAACGGAATGGACTTGTGTTTACCTTCAACAAGTTCACTTTGTAAGCTACTTAGTGAAAGCAAGCTACTTCAGGGGCGATTTGACGGCGATAGAAGCAAGGGAATTGCTGCGTTTACACAAAACGCAGATATGAAAAGTATACATTATGTATTTATTGTTGTTTAGAAAAACCCAGTTCACTATGCCGGCTGCTTAACAAACTCATAATTAGCTATGTGCAGCGTAGTGGGCTGTGGGGCATCCCGACTAAAGAGTCGTGCGAACGTTTGAGCGGTAGATTCGGTTCAATGTAAGCATAATGCTTTCACTCAAGTTTGAGAACGGTCGTTGGGAATACCCAGTCCGCGGTCACACCGCCCCGCACGTAGGCGGCCTCTGTCGAACGGCTCGCAGTATAGATGTATAATTATTAAGTCCGAAAATTATGTTATAATACGTGTTTGACTGTCTCGGCAAGGTCAAGCGTCGGGTAAAACCGTATGCAGATCGACGACCAGAAGTCGTGCGAAATTCTTTTACACAAAACTTGAAGCCGACCAGAGATGATCAGGGAAAACCGCTAATTAAAAAAACTCGAAATATCATGTTTTGATGCAGCTCTACACGGGTCGTTCCGTGTTCACGATTTAAAATGAGGACGAGTCCACGAGACATTCTAAAATTTTGAATGGATGTTTATGAATTGCGTTTCGCTGTATTCCAAACCGAATTTACGATAGATTTTTAATGACTTCGATCGTAATGGAGACCTTGAATGACGTCACAAGTAGACACGGTTCGCACTTCGGACGTAAACAACGCCGTATGTCTGTGTCGTGCTACAAACTGCCTCCAGATACGAGCTGCTAGTGTTCAATTCAACAATGTATGCTAGTAGACTACGTAGCTTCTAATGCGATAAACACGCGACGTCATTAAGTTAGGGTGTAAGTTCACGCCTGGATGGACCGCGACGCCGGCGCCGGCAATAAATACTACTTCCCTGAATTATCCGAGGTCAAACATTTAACCTACCATAGGATAAGTACAGTACTATGCGTAGTTCAAATTCGGACGTGCTAATCTCGGCATTACATTTTATCGTTCATACTGCGTCTTAATTCAACGACCGATAATAGACCACGATATTAGTGAAATTACGCAATTTTAACTTAATAAATTTTAATAATAAAAATGCGGTAGTTGCCGACGGTCAAGTCTTTAAGAACGCTTAAAGCGAATCGTAAGTGGAAATTCCGAGTTTGTATGGGTTTTTACATCTGATTCAGTGAGACAATAATTTATCTCGCTGCAAACTTGCTAGGTTTATAGTTAATATTAATTTAGCTAGAATCTGAATAAAAGCATGAGGTATATAAATTGATCAACACTCATTACACTAATCTGTTACTGAATTTGTTATCAGTCGAGTCGCTCACAAATGGCTATAAGGAAATATTTGAATGATTTCTTTTAAATAAACAACTTACCGTTGTAGTTCTTCTGCTCCAGTACTGTTAATACTTTACTACTCTGATGCTCAGGAACTTTGGCAAGTAGTGCTTTTAAGCATTCTATATGGCGGGCGGCAGTCGCTTTGTGTAGCGGAGTCTCTCCGAGGCAGTCTCTCGCTCCGATGTCAGCTCCGGCGATGACCAACATCCTAGTGATGATGGCATTACCACTCATCACCGCTAGATGCAGTGGCGTATGTCCATAATCGTTGGGCACGTCCAGCCACGACTTCTCAGGGCACACCCTGATGAGGGTACCCACTGACTTTTCACAGCCGTGTACGGAGGCGATGTGTAGTTGTCTGTAATGGAAAATTACAACTCTTCACATTCAACATATCAACTGCACAGACTCCTTATCTATACTCTATACTAATATTATAAAGAGGAAAGATTTGTTTGTTTGTTTGTTTCGAATAGGCTCCGAAACTACTGGACCGATTTGAAAAATTATTTTTCCATTAGAAGCCGACATTGTCCCTGATGAACATAGGCCACTTTTTTTAATTTTTTTAAAATTTTTTTTTTGGTTTCATGTGTGTTTTAATGTTTCCGAAGCGAAGCGAGGGCGGGTCGCTAGTAATGTAATAATGTAATAAGTAGTTCACTGATATGTAATAGCCATAATAGGCACTGGTAACACTTTATAGTGACTGTTTTCATTTTAGACATTGAGTCATCTATTTATGGGAATATCTGTACTGAAAAAATGAGTTCATCTTAGACATGGAAGTGCTTCTAAATTTCAACAAAATATATTTTATCTTTCAGACCTTCTACTAATAAACATATTTTTTATTATCTGAAAATTCCACTTTTTTTTTTATTGCTTAGATGAGTGGACTAGCTCACAGCCCACCTGGTGTAAGTTGTTACTGGAGCCCATAGACATCTACAACGTAAATGCGCCACGCACCTTGAGATATAAATTCTAAGGTCTCAGTATAGTTACAACGGCTATATAATTAATTATTAATATGTGTATAATTAATTATTTATCACACAACTGGTGCTATATCAATGTTGTTCTTGCATGGATTGTATGTATGTATGGTAAATTAATAAACCTTAATTTATAAATTTATCATAGTGTTTGTATATTTAGATGAAGTTATTGTAATAAAGACATTTATTAGTAGGTATTATAAATGATACTATTTAAATAAAACGAAACATTTTATAATTATTGAGGAAGTAAACTTGTTTTTCTAAATGTTAACTTGTTTTGTAATTAGTTTGAATTGTGAAAACTAGTACCAGATGATGACATTGTCGATTGGTTGATTCTATCATTGGTATGTGCATGAACCAGTCCATTCTATCTGAATACAATGCAGGACCAGCCTGATATAAACAAACACATTAGATGTACCCATGTAATCCTCAGAATTTATATAATGAGTGATGGTGTTGTGAGTGAGGTCATTTGAGGACATCACTAGTTGCATCTAGTGATGTAATCAAATCACTATCTAATCTATTCAATAGCTTGTTCTTTTATTATACATAGCTACATAGCTTATTTCTGAGTGAGGAAGTTAAATAAATAATTTTAGGGATATCAAATAAATAAAAACAGTGTAAAATGTTATGAATTGATAATTAAAACAACATGAGCTAGAATTGTCAACACATCTGGGAACAGTTTAACAAATAATATTTTGGTAGTTTTAGATAGTTAAGAAAAACAAATAATTATCAGTTCTAATTCAAATATTTAAAAATAGTCCCTAGTCCACAGGATTCAAAGAAGGCTGAAACAGTTACATTTGCACTCATAAATATATTATTATATACTTGATCATGATTACTAATTGTATTATCAATCCAATCAATATGTTTTTCAAGCAATTAAATTCGCTCACTTTCAAGGTGTCTTTATTCAAAAAAACAAATCAGCGCAAAGGAAGTTGTAAAATGTATAAATGATTTCCTTGTTAATTTAAATATTGGAAGAATATCAAGTCTTTTTCACTGCTATATTTACTAAAACATAGTAGTGAATATTTAGTTTATGTATATTTAGTATATAGTTTTACTGAAAACAATGATATCAAAGCATATGGCCCACCTGATGGTGAGTGGTTACCATCGCTAATTCACATCAGTAATGCCAGGGGCAGAGCCAAATTGCTTCCTGTCCCTGAGTATTTTCTATGAATCTTGTTAACCAACCCTCCAACATGATAAGGCATTCGAGAAACATCATGGAGAGGAGTTAATTCCAAGCCAGATGGTACATGCCAGAAAATATCTCCGGAAATGCACTGTGGATAAACACAGTGGTTCTACACAGAGTGGACAAAGGCTACTGCAATGCTGGGCAGTGCATGCAATTTATTCATTGCAGAGTTTACAACATATCATGTGCATATTACCCTATTAGGCTACAGACGCTTTAAGTTCATTTTTGTTACTGTACTGATAAATTTTTTTTAAATGAAGTTTATGTTATTGTACCCTGTTCAAATATAATTGAACTAGCGACTTTATATCAACATATTTTAATATGCTTTATAAAATGCTAAATTATGAGAATTGATGCTTTAACAAAAAGTTCAAAGCTTCAAAAAATACACCATGATAAAAATTGGTTTTACTAAGTGCATGTTAATTCAAAACAGATTGATTAAAATAGACTTATGAAAGGATATTGTAACTTACAATTTGTAAGTACCATAAATATAAGGTTGCTATTTCTCTCATTTCTTTCACTGAACACATTTTTATCATGGTTTTAATAAAAATAAATATTGTAGTTTAGGTCTGTTGACTTATTACAAACTGTTTTGGCTGGGTAAGATTGTAATATTACTTTGCTTAGTGAGCTTGAGGTTCTTGCACATAAGTATTATTTGATAACATTTCCACCATTGACAATGTTTTTTTAAAAAGATTCCTTCCGTAGGTAATTAATTGACTTTAACAACAACAAAAAAGCAATTTGATAAATCTCAAAATATATTTAAAAATCTATCATTAAACTAAAAGGTAAGCAAGAAGTGTTCCTCGAAAAAGTATCATAATAATATTAGTAGTGTCAAATCAAGTTAACAATGTTGTTTAAAATTATAGGGAAAAATTTCATGCAGAGACCCTAAAAAACCAAAATGAAGAATTTGGTTGTTGTTGTAAGAGTGCGTAGAGTCTATTGATTTATACATACGTGTCTCCGTCCTCGTCCTGTTGGAACAGTAGATACAGCGGAGGAATGTCTGCGGTACTCTGTGCAGGACTCTGAACACTAACCATTACTTGTGACAGCCTATCCGTAATGGATTTCACTCCACTTTCACCTTCACTATTCTTTTCATCATAATCGATCATCCCTGAATCGATATCATTACTATCACACGGTCCTGATATTTCACCAGTAACAAAACCGGAATCAGCGTACTCGTCCTCGCGCAATTTCGTTTCGGAATCTTTTTTGGCACTCATTTTTGGTTCAATTCTATACGACCGTTTTCAATTTTAACAATAATCTTATTCGTTTCACTATTGTTTATATTACAATTGTTTATGAACACGGAACCATGTTTTGACACAAAAATGTCGCGTAATAAACAGCCTCACTACAACGAATGCGCGTGCACAATGCGTGATTAAGATTCAATGCTGAAGTATTTGTGACTACATAAGGCTGCCATTTTTTGTTTTTATTAGCATTCGTCATTACGTCACTTTCTAGAGACATGTTCGGAAACACTGTGTCATGTAAATTGTCTACAATCTACATCACTGCGTGATGATTTAATCTAAAATATTTTGTTTGAGTTGATAGATATCCTTAATAAAAACAAAGTAAACATAGACATAGACAGTGACAATAGGTGTCTTGACTAGTAAAAAAATATCTGTTGGTTCGTGAAGTAAAACAATATAACAAAACTGTGATTTCGATAAAAATAAACTAAAACATCCGCGTAATTAATTCTAATTTAAAAAAGTGTGATAATATATTATTTCGTAACTGCCTGTGCTCTGTGATTAAAAGTTACGACTCTGGAAAGATCTTTAAATTATATAATTTTTCAGTGACGCGATAACGTATGTTAAATCGATGTACACCGGCTACATGCACGAAAAAGTATGTATCACGTTCCACCTGAGCCTGAGAGTGCAAGTGAGAACGCGGAACAAACGATAGAGAGACACAATCGGCCCAAGCGTTAATTTATCGCAAAAATAATAATTTTCAATTAACTCCCTGTTTGTATTAAACAAACTAATGACAATTCAGTGATAATAATTCAATTCAATTCATAAAAGTATGCAATTTTTCATTAATGTTCTTTATTTTATTTATATATTTTTTAACTTTATATACTAGACAGTCTAAAGGCGGACTTAATGCCATAGGCATTCTTTTTTTTATATTTTTTTATTGCCCTTGTAGGCAGACGAGCATACGGCCCACCTGATGGTGAGTGGTTACCGTCACCTATGGACTTCAGCAATGCCAGGGGCAGAGCCAAGCCGCTGCCTACCGCTTAATAGTCTCCACAAGCCTCGTTTGAAGAAGGACATGTCATAGCGTTCGGGAAACACCGTGAAGGGGAGCTCATTCCATAGGCGGATGGTACGTGGCAAAAAAGACCTCTGGAAACGCACTGTGGATGACCGCAGTGGCTCCAGGTAGTATGTATGAACTCTACTCCGGTGGCGGGTGGTGCGATGATAAAAACTAGATGCCGGTATCATCTCGAACAATTCCTCAGAGCACTCCCCATGGAACATACGGTACAAAATACAGGGGGAACCGAAGTCCCTCCGCAGACCCAGAGGCTCCGAAAAATTCTCTGAGAGTCTACCTTAGGGGGGTGCAGAGATGAACCTTGATAGGTGTAGTGTGAAAGTGATATTACTTAAACATATGTGTATATATAACATACATAATATTTATAGATACAAATACTCGTACTTAAATAAATACATATACATAAATATATACGTATAAAATATATATAAATAAATATTATCAATTAGATGACTCTGCTAACTCTCTGAGAAACAGTTCTCGAACCCTCATCTTAAACGCTTCACGTGTAGTGGTCGACCTTCGAGAACCGAGTCAGAACTATGTGGAGGACAGCGAAGAAGAAGATTGTGAGATGAACGAAAATTTCGGCTGTGGTCAGACCCTAAGTATTGAAAGGAAGTAGTTAAATAAGCAGGTGAATTTGGGGAATGCAACAAAGAGTAAAGAGTACCGAGAGCACGCAAGCTACGGCGTTGTCGAATGGGGAGCCATTTAAGTTGGGATCGATGAGAAGATACTATCTTGAGATTGAGATATTATCTTGTTGAACACCCAGTAAAACGAAGTCACTTTTTGATTCCTGATTTAATCAACAATATGATAACTTAATTCACTTTAACACCTATCCAACCTTAACCAGTACGTACAACAGTCACTTAATCACACAATGTAACAAGGATATAGTAAGTGCACCGGGCAAACGCAGTCGAATGAATGTCCATTGCGAGGCACGAACCGCCTTTTTATAACGGCCGGGGCACCTGGCTTGTGTATGACTCACTCCTATTGCACGTGCTGTATAACAGAAGTAACGTTAACGCCGTCATAGATATGTTACTGCTTATTATTTCTGTGTGTTAACACAACGTAACGACATTGTTGGTGTAGAGAGCGTAGAGGATCGGTGACAGGATACCTCCTTCGGGAACCCCAGCTGTGGCTGGGCGCACCGACGATTTAGCGCTCTTGACCGCAACAAAAAGGGTTCTGCCCTCCAGGTACGACCCCAGTAGTCGCACGTAGGCGTGCTGGAAGTCCGTGTTCTGCACCAACTTGTAGATAAATCCCGCACGCCAGACACGGTTGAAGGCCTTCTCGAAATACTGCCGCCATGTACTGGCGTGCGTTGGACCGTCAAAAGGTGCTTAACGCAGACCAATTGCAGCGTTGTCGAGTGACTGCTACGTATCCAGAATTGGGTCTGAGAAGGATGTGCGGCGACACCCTTCTCACCAGCAGCCGCTCGAACAACTTGCCCACATACGACAACAGGGTAATCGGACGATAATTGGAGGGCTGTCTTCTGTCCTTCTAAATTCCCGGGAAATATCCTGTTGACAGAATGTAATTAAACAGCCGTGCCTTAAAAGACACGACTGATTCTAGAAAGTGGAAAAATGCAAGGATGAGAATACTGTCCTCACACAATGCCTTGCGCTTTTTCATCCGCTTGATAAGGAGGCGCAATTCAGCGGGAATGATGAAATCATCATGTCCCAGAGGTGGCACCGGGAGGTTAGTTTGCACGTCGAACACTTTGTTGAGTTCGACGAGAACGGTTATCAGGGTCCCTAAGTCTGCTCCTAATGTTAAAGCTGAAAGCGTCTCTGCAAGAGTAATTGGATCTGATGGTCGACCCGATCAGGAGAGTGAGATTATTATTGGCTGTATTGTTACTAAGTGATTATTTGTAAAAAGCTACTTGTATGACTTAGCTCCCACTACTAGAACATTTTAGTATCTTAAGATTAGGTTTTGGTATTATAGATTTAAAGATCAAGGCTTCTGTGATTTTCGAAACTCATCCAAAAATGATGCGTATCCGATCATAAAATGTCAAATTTACTATCTGTCACAGTCTTGAGCTGTCACTCATCAAATTAATAACAACTTTCGCGCCAATGCCAAAAATGATTCTATCTAAATTATTAAAGTATTTTGTTTGTTATCTCTCTCATTGTTAAGTAAATAAGTAATACACAATGTTCGCAGAAAAAGTTATAGAATTAATAAAAGAAGTAGATAGAAATCCTGACACAATAGATCAATTTAATGTAAGTTGGATGTGCCCATGTAGGTATTGGATTGGAATTAGAATAAACTTGTTATATGTAATGAAAGCTTTAAGTTACTATTTAATACCGAAACCAAGATTTTATCCGGTTGTCATCTATTCTGTTTGTCTATGCATGTGCACTATAAAGTCAGAAATGAATTATATTAAATTATTGTTATAGCACCGCCTATTATTATTTTTGTATCTTTTAATCTTATAAAGTACATAGTATTACACATGTTACAGGATGAAAAAATACGCCAAATAATAGAAGAAATGCATTTATTATTTAAATTGAACATGAATGATGCGTAAGTCACTGGTTTTCTACTAATATAACTGCAAGTAGTTATTGTTCAATATGCAAGATTTGCTATGATCACTTCTATTCTGTAACCTCCTATTCTGTTTCATGTGATGCAAAAGTCCTCAGGTAACCTTGTAACTCCAGGAAGGCCTTTTTTTGTTTTTTTGTCAATCTATTGCTACTAACCTCGAGGGGTTATGCTAGCTTCATGGGATTTAAGGTAGCCCTTGAGATCTCTAACCCAATTATGCAAAAAAAAGTTTTATGACTTTTTTGTTTTATAACTCTTCGCATTCAAGCAGTTTGGATAACTTGCCCAGCAGATTTTATAGCTTTACTCGTTGTGCTTGAGTAGCACAGATATCTCACCCAGCAGATTTGTTATAGCACTACGGTTATGTATCTGCTTAAAAATACTTAAGTGTACAGGCTTGGCTTCAATTTCTAATCTTAGCTCAGCTTATTGAGTTTTTTTACAGTGTAGTTGTTTTTTAATAATAGTACTACTTATTGTTTTTGGTATATAAAAAAAAATAGAGAAATGTGTTTGTTTGTTTGTTTATCTTAAAGTACTTTTAAAATGTTTCTCTAATTTGGCCAAAATCGGCCTGAGTTGCTGGTTCGCACAAACGAAAACGTCATTTAGTGCAAAGGGGTTAATATTTTCATGCACTTGAGTCTCATGTGGTGTTGTAATAAGGTTACCTGCTATTAGTCCATTTTAATTTTAATTTCAAAAATATGTAGTTCAATTGCTCATCAAGTTCATTTATAGAAGAAGAAGATAACAACAAACTGTTTTATGATTATCACTTGTATTAATTGAATTACTATTTTTAGTAATGCTACAACAGAAAACAGATCATTGTGGACCACAGTTCAAGTAAGACATTCTGCCCTTGAACGCAATAAAAGGTGTATATTAGCCTATCTCTACAACAGAATGAAAAAAATTAAGACATTACGTTGGGAATTTGGTGCAGTACTACCTCCAGATATCAGAGAATTGCTTTCTGATGACGAATATCAATGGTTTTCAAAATACTCTGGAAATCTTGCTCTGTATATGAGATCTTTAGGCCAAGATATAGGATATAGTGGCATAGACTTGACTGAAAATTTAAAGCCCCCTAAATCATTGTTCATTGAAGTGCTTTGTGTTGTGGATTATGGTAAATTAGAACTTGAAGATGGTGATGTGGTTATGCTTAAGAAGAATAGTAGACATTATCTTCCTACTTCGGAATGTCAGACTTTAATACGACAGGGTATTCTGAAACAAATAATGTGAATTTATTTTATCAATAGTGAATTTTTTACCATTTTATGTTTTAAATAATATTGTGAAAAATAATGTTTGATGTATGTATGGAAATAAATTTTATGAGAAGGCTATTTTTACCTTAAGCTTGACTACCTAGACTTGACTTGATTAGATTTGCACCTCCTAATAAAGCAAGTGTGTGTTCATTTTTTTTTACTATCCCTGATGGGTGAAAGAGCAGTCATAGAGGCCTAAAGAATATAATGCTTGCTGTAGTCAAATCAAATGATGCAACAATCAACATCGGCACTGAGGTTTTTTTTTTGCTTAGATGTGTGGATGAGCTCACAGCCCACCTGGTGTTAAGTGGTTATTGGAGCCCGTAGACATCTACAACGTAAATGCGCCACACACCTTGAGATATAAGTTCTAAGGTCTCAGTATAGTTACAACGGCTGCCCCACCCTTGAAACCGAAACGCATTACTGCTTCACGGTAGAAACAGGAGGGCGGTGGTACCCACCCGTGCGGACTCACAAGAGGTCCTACCACCAGTAAAGCTAAAATATCAGACTTCACACTTAGAACTCTTGTTTAGGTGGGTGGCGGCATTTACGTTTTTGATATTTACGTGCTCTGTTAACGAGCTGGAATTGAAAAAAACTATTTTCTCAAAAAAGATACAGCACAGATATTAATTTATACTAGCATAGAGGCAGGCACTAAAACATCCACCAAACTACAACTAAATCCAGGTCTGCATTTTCTCTGTAAACTTCGCTTTAACTAGGTAATATTACAATATTGCATGATCTATTTCTCAACAAAACACTTAACCAGTCTCGTAAAGTTAAATAATGGATAAAGTTGCA